>NC_086008.1:18457700-18720200 GCF_030014385.1 Trichomycterus rosablanca | reverse complement strand
ATGGATGGATGGACGAATGGATTGAAGGATGGATGGATGAATGGACGAATGGATTGAAGGATGGATGGATGGACGGATATTTTATCAACCCTAAGGACCTTAGTAGCTTAATATAACACTGACAGCACACACTATAAAGATAAAACAGTCTACAAACAAGAACTGAAAGTACCTGTGTGATGCATGAAATTGGGATGGTGATGCAACCCAGACTACCAGAACCTATAAATAAACATGACGGCCGCTCATCCGGTAAACAAACAACGCACACAGTGCAGTGATGAATCGCCGCTGCACCTCCTTGCACATTTATGTCTTATATTTGGTCATTTTTCAACCGAATAATAATAATAGTATCCAATTACAATGGACGTACCTGACCGGAAGATGCCAGCAGGTTGATGGTGGTCAGAAGCATCCAGCCACGACTCGCCTCCTCGCTCTGATTGACCTCTAAAAACTGGACGATGGCACGGCTGGCTGCCTCTGCAATGGGGGAATAAAAGACACGCATAGACAGCGGCGGTCAGTGTGTGGAGCGGCCTGTTGGTGGCGACATTAAAGGTAGCAAAGTGGAACGTTGGTATGGTTATAGCTTAGTAGAGTTTAGTACAGTATATATAGTGAGTAGAGCTTTGAGCTATCGGAAGGAAGGTTGTGGGTTCTAATCAACATTTTAGGGACAGTGGTAGCCACTGGTGTAAAGCTTTGAGCTATGAGTCGGAGGGTTGTGGGTTCTAATTCACATTTTAAGGACAGTTGAGCTTAATGGGTTGAACTTTGGGCTATCAGTCAGAAGGTTATGGGTTCTAATCAACAATTTAGGGACAGTGGTAGCCTTGGGGATAAAGCTTTGCGATATCAGTCAGAAGGTTGTGGGTTCAAATCAACTTTTTGAAAACAGTGGTTGCCTGTAGGTGGAGCTTTGAGTTATCAGTCGGAAGGTTGTGGGTTCAAATCAACATTTTAGGCACAGTGATGAGCTTTTGGCCCTGGTGGGTGGAGCTCTGGGCTATCAGTCAGAAGGTTATGGGTTCTAACTAACATTTTAAGGACAGTGGTAGCTTGGTGGGTGGAGCTCTGGGCTATCAGTCAGAAGGTTGTGGGTTCTAATTAACATTTTAAGGACAGTGGTAGCTTGGTGGGTGGAGCTCTGGGCTATCAGTCAGAAGGTTGTGGGTTCTAATCACCCTGATAACCCAGGACGTTGTTGCTGTGAGGCGACGGTGCTACCCACCTGTGGATTTGTTGGACGCTCTTCGTCTGATCTCCGTTACCATCAGCCTGGACACCTGAGTGGTGAACTGCAGCAGGTCCGAGAACTTCTCGTGCATCGTGGTGGGTGGGGCGTTGCCGAACACCTGTCCAAAAACAAATACATAAATAAAACACACACAGTGAGCGACACTAGCACACCAGCGCTGGGATTCTGAACTCCCAGAGTAAGACTAATAAGTGGGCGGGGTCTTCAATGCTGTGTAAGGACCCGGGTTAGCAGCTGAGACTTTTGAACAGACCATAAATAGGGCAGTTGTAGCCTAGTGGTTAAGGTACTGGACTAGTAATCCAAAGGTCGCTGGTTCAAGCCCCACCGCTGCCAGGTTGCCTCTGTTGGGCCCTTGAGCGAGGCCCTTAACCCTTGATTGCTTAGACAATATACTGTCACGATACTGTAAGTCGCTTTAGGACAGCGGACCGACTTTATTCCGAAATGTAACTGTGGGGATCCTCACCCGGTTGAAGACGGGCAGCATCATGTAGAGCTTCTCCTCCTGCTCCTTCTGGGTCATGTGGCGCGGCGGGTGGCAGAGCTCGGAGAAGAGGCGGCGCAGGTGCATGAGGCCGAGCGCGTTGTCCTGCGGGCTGCACTCGTCCTGCCGCGGCCGGCCCATGATCCTCTTCATCACGTTCATCGCGAGCGGCTTCTTCAGGCCGAAGCCGGCCCTGGCGGAGGAAATAGAGACCCGATGTTACCATATAGGCTTCGTCATATAAACAAAAAAGCTGCTCTTCAATGACTTGTTTAGTGTAACGAGCAGACATCTGTCTATCAGGGTTTGAATCAACATTTTAAGGACATTGGATAAAGCTTTAGACTGTCAATCAGAAGGTTGTGGGTTCTAATAAACATTTTAGGAACAGTGGTAGCATGGTGGGTGGAGCTCTGGGCTATCAAGCAGAAGGTTGTGGGTTCAAATAAACATTTTAGGGACAGTGGCAGCCGAAAGCTCTACCCACCAGGCTATCAGGCGAAAGGTTGTGGGTTCTCTATCACACCTCTGTTGGGATGAGACGAGCACTTTGCTTTCTTCCACACAATGACGTCATAAATCCAGCAGGAAGAATCAGACGAACAAAGCGATGTGTATGAGTGGAACAATGAGACGCTAACAACGCTTCTACTGTTCTGCTAGCGCTGCGGGGCGCGTGGAACGGTGGTGTAAAATTCCACCGAAATCAACACAGTACTCAGACGTAAACACAACACAGTACTCAGCCGTAAACACAACAATACTCAGACGTAAACACAACATAATACTCAGACGTAAACACAACACAGTACTCAGCCGTAAACACAACACAGTACTCAGACGTAAACACAACACAGTACTCAGACGTAAACACAGTACTCAGCCGTAAACACAACAATACTCAGCCGTAAACACAACACAATACTCAGACGTAAACACAACACAGTACTCAGCCGTAAACACAACACAGTACTCAGACGTAAACACAACACAGTACTCAGACGTAAACAAAGCACAGTACTCAGACGCAAACACCACAGTACTCAGCCGTAAACACAACACAGTACTCAGACACAAACACAACACAGTACTCAGACGTAAACGCAACACAGTACTCAGACGTAAACGCAACACAGTACTCAGACGTAAACGCAACACAGTACTCAGACGTAAACGCAACACAGTACTCAGACGTAAACGCAACACAGTACTCAGACGTAAACACAACACAGTACTCAGACGTAAACACAAAACAGTACTCAGACGTAAACGCAACACAGTACTCAGACGTAAACGCAACACAGTACTCAGACGTAAACGCAACACAGTACTCAGACGTAAACACAACACAGTACTCAGACGTGAACACAAAACAGTACTCAGACGTGAACGCAACACAGTACTCAGACGTAAACACAGTACTCAGACGTAAACGCAACACAGTACTCAGACGTAAACGCAACACAGTACTCAGACGTAAACGCAACACAGTACTCAGACGTAAACGCAACACAGTACTCAGACGTAAACACAACACAGTACTCAGACGTAAACACAACACCGACACGTAAACACAACACCGACACGTAAACACAACACAGTACTCAGACGTAAACACAACACCGACACGTAAACACAACACAGTACTCAGACGTAAACACAACACCGACACGTAAACACAACACAGTACTCAGACGTAAACACAACACCGACACGTAAACACAACACAGTACTCAGACGTAAACACAACACAGACACAAACACAACACACAGCCGTAAACACGGCGCACAGCACTGAGCCGTAAACACATGATGTTTAACTTAAGGAATCGAGCAGACCACCGTTGTATAACTCAGACCGTTTTTCATTACTGAATCATTTCTGGTGTTTCATAATAGCACAGCATGACTCACCAGGACTCTTTATAGATGAATCCTAACCCCCCCCCCCCTTCCCCCACATTTTCCTGATTTAACACTCCTGAACCATCTACCTTTGTGGGACCCTAAAGGACATGGTGTATCGAAAAAAGACCAGCTACACTGGCGGTAGTTCTCGTTTCTTCTGCGTCATTGTCCTCATGCGTGATTCAGAAAATCCTCCATATTTTCTTTTTGGGAAGAATCAAAGCAACATGGTGACTCAGACGGACACATTACGGCTTAACATTTTTAAAGCTGGCCGCCCACTCTCTGTGGAAGAGCTTTGGGGTTAGAATCAGAAGGTCCTGCAGTCATCTTCCGAAAGAACCTAAAAAAAAAAACGGTGCCGCTGTCTGACTACACGGACCCGTCGGAACCACACGTGCCACTGTCGAAAGCCAATCTGTGTTGCCCGGCAACAGTTCAAAACTATTAAGACTAAAAGAGATGATCTTAGGAGGCCAGTCTCGCGCATGGAGAGTAACGTTCCTCCACTTCTATACAGGCGCCTTGGGCTACTAACCAGGGTCCTTTCCCACCCGGCAGACTAGTGACCGATTTGGAGAGTTCGGAATCCCAGCTACATCAGCTGGTCGTCGCTCAATAAACGCTTGGTGGTCTGTGCCCCCGTGGCTACGACCTGCCTGGAAGAACGACATACCGTTTGGGACTGCACCTTTGTCGTAGACCGCAGTTGTAGTCTAGTGGTTAAGGAATTGGACTAGTGATAGAAAGCCTTAATTCTATGATCTATTGACCTACGAAATGTCCGTTAGGCCATAAAGGTCACATTTTTCCAAATTCGGACCGTTTTAGCTCTTGAAGTGGGCTCAGACCGCCGAGTCATGGAGAGACTGGAGAGTATGAAACGATGGAGCAACGTACTGTCCGACTATACGGACTCGTCGGAATCACGCGTGCCGCCAAAGCCAACGTGTTGCCTGGTAACAGTCCAGAACTATTAAGACTAATAGAAATTATTTACCCCGATCGTGTCTGGGACCCCGTTGTAGAGTCCATCGACCCATTCTTATTCGTCTATACTTGAGTGGATTTGTGCGTGAGGCCAGTCTCGCGCATGGAGAGTCACGCGCTGATCTCCACGTTCGTCCACTTCTGTACAAGAGCCTCAGGCTACCAAGCTGGGTCCTTACACAGCATCGAAGGCCCCACGCCCTTGTTTTTGTAATTTTTTTATTTAAGTCCGGTCCTTTCCCACCCGGCAGACTAGTGGCTGATTCGGAGAGTTCCGAATCCAGGCACTATATCCACTGAGCGCCAAGACTGTCGTCGCTCAATAAACGCTTGGTGGTCTGCACCCCCCCGTGCCTACGACCTAATCCTTAAATGGACTGCCTGGAAGAATGGAGTGGTTGGGAGGGACTGAGGTCGGATCACAATTTCACTACAAACAAACCCCCCTTCGGGACTGATCGTTTGGGACTGGACCGAGACCGCCTTCCCTTACGGCTGTTTTGTCGTAGGGCGCAGTTGTATCCTAGTGGTTAAGGAACTAGACTAGTGATGGAAAGATCGCCAGTTTATGCCACACTACTGCCAGGTTGCCAGTGTTGGGCCCCTAAGCAAGGTCCTTAACCTTCATTTGCTTAGACATTGTACTGTCACGGTACTGTAAGACGCTTTTTGCTTTTGCAAGGGGCCACACGAGAACCCGGGACTGTCGTGGAGGCCCGGACCAACAGGCTGAACTTTAGTCTGAGAGTGAGAGACAATAATAAAAACGGAGCCTGTTTTAGATCTGCCAGCGTTACGGTTCGATCCGATCCGGAGAGCTCGCCAGAATGCCAACTCCAGTAAAAATCCGGTTAAGCTTTTCAGCCTTCGGTCTTTGTTGCTTTTCTTTTATGGGGCTGCCAGCGCCGTCGCTCTCGGGGAGCTTTACGTGAGGAGGAAACGGCATCCGTGGCTCGGGGGGCTTGGCGTGATGTAATCGCTGAGGCGTCGCACGGAGGGAATCGAGACTCTGCGGTTTCGGTTTTTCACCAGGCTGCTGAAGAGGAAGTTAGAACGAAACTGCGGTCCAGACCGGAACGTTCGTCGTCTGAGCAGAGCGTCAGGGTTTGTTATTAACTGTCTCGTTACTTGAGGCGGAACTTCTCTTGGCAGCCACGTTTGAGTCCCAGATTAAAAGACCCACACATTAATATGGGTGTCTATCATGCACTACGGGGGAGAAATTAGAACTGGTGGTGCTATCGGTCAGCTGGGCGTCTACACAGACACGACTGGCTATGTCTGAGAGGTGGATGGCCGAAGCCCCGTGATTCCCTGTGTCTCCCTGCCTTAATAATAATAATAATAATAAAATGATAGAGTTAATGAGCACTTCCGTTACTACGCAGCAACTCCTTGCAGCATGAAGCGCCGCCTCTTTTGAAGCCAGTGCAAAACCGTGGTGCGTGATAGGAATCCACTGGACAGGGTGCCAGCGCTTTGCAGATGAATGTTCAAGGTTACTTAAAATAATTGTAAAAAAACGAAAGCGTCCAGGTGGTACAGCCGGAAATTCCACTAACACACCAGCGCTGGGATTGGGATTGTGAATGCTGGGCACACCTAGTGGGCCCAATCGTCAGTGCCTGTAGCAGACAAAATAGGCCACTAAAGTCTGCTGGGTGGGAAGAGACCGGACTAAAAAGCGGACGCAGTCTTTGACACCGAGTAAGGACCCTGTATGGTAGCCTGAGGTGCCTGTACAGAAGTGGAGGAACGTGGAAATCAGCGCGTGACTCCACCGAAATATGGGCGAATAAGAAGGGGGTCGATGGACACGTCGGAGGGAGCATGTGTAAGGCAAATATAGGCCCACCTCAAATGCAATATACTGTATATACTTGCAGTATGCAGGTGCAGTCTAAGCAATTGAGGGTTAAGGGCCTTGCTCAAGGTACCAACAGTAGCAAACTGGCAGTGGTGGGTCTTTTTACATTACATTACATTTACATTTAGCCGACGCTTTTGTCCAAAGCGACTTACAATAAATGGAGTACATCTCTAAAAACAGCATAAATAATATAAAAATCTGTCTCCAATTTAAAAGGTGTTACCTGGCGCCCACCAGCACCGAGATTCTGAACTCCTCGGGTCGAAACTCGGCGTTGCCACTGGTCGGCTAAGCGCCTGCAGCAGACTCTAGCTGGCTACCGTGTCTGCTGGGTGGGACGAGCAAACTATGTGGGTGGGGTCTTCTGACGCAGTGCAAGGACCCTGAGTAGCAGATAGAGGCGGCTGTGCAGAAAGCATGGGGACAAAGTGACTACGCTACATCCGGAGACAAATGGGAGAAAATGCATAAATAAATAGACACTTGCAAAATGTCAATAATTTGTGTCCCAAGTTGGAAAATCATTCAAGTGTGTCGTTAATAGGAAAGCTGATGGAACACAGGAGTAAACACGCCTCTGTCCCAACTTTTTTGGAGTGTATTGCAGTAAAACAAATGCTAAATGTGTTTATATTTTCAAAACACAATAAAGTTGATCAGTAAAAATGCTGGACACCTTTTCTTCTACTTTTGTCCATTAAATAAAGATTCAAGACAATTAACCAATCACACACTTATTTTCTGGCTTATTTACTTCTCATCCATCCCCGAATCCAAATCAATCACCCAAATCTAACACAACTCGAACAAGACATCCCGAAACCATCCGACGGGCTGAAGAGAAGCTACGAGCCGCGCTGAAAAAGGCGTGTAAACAAACCGGCTTGTCGCCATGACGATTGTGTTTTCCGTACCTGCCGCTCTCCTGCTGCTCGGCCAGCATCCCTGGTTGCCGTGGATGTGGGGAGGAGACGAACGGTCGTCCTTTCGGGGAGCGGAGGGGAGAGGGCTCGGCGCTGACGGGACCTCGCGGCCGTGAGCGGCGAGCCGAGCGGATGGTTGGCGCTGCCGGGCGGATCGGGTGCCAGCCTGCGGGGACTGGCACAGCTGATGCTCCCCTGTCACCGGCTGGACGGGAGGGGCGCCTGGTTTGCGCCGGGAGATACCATCTGGGTGCGACCAGGGGGGGGGGAGTGGAGACTCGATGAAAAACACACAACGTTCAATGTGACGAGCGATATACACTGATCAGTCATAAGGTTATGACCACCTTCTTCTTTCTACACTCATTTTCCATGTTATCAGCTCCACTTACCATATAGAAGCACTTTGTAGTTCTACAATTACTGACTGTAGTCCATCTGTTTCTCTGCATGCTTTGTTAGCCCCTTTCATCCTGTTCTTCAATGGTCAGGACCCCCACAGGACCACTACAGAGCAGGTATTATTTGGGTGGTGGATCATTCTCAGCACTGCAGTGACACTGACATGGTGGTGGTGTGTTAATGTGTGTTGTGCTGGTATGAGTGGATCAGACACAGAAGCGCTGCTGGAGTTTTTAAACACCTCACTGTCACTGCTGGACTGAGAACAGTCCACCAACCAAAAATATCCAGCCAACAGCGTCCCATGTGCAGCGTCCTGTGACCACTGATGAAAGTCTAGAAGACGACCGACTCGAACAGCAGCAATAGATCGACCGAGCGATCGTCTCTGACTTTACATCTACAAGGTGGACCAACCAGGTAGGAGTGTCTAATAGAGTGGACAGTGAGTGGACACGGTATTTAAAAACTCTGAGAATGCTGAGAATCATCCACCACCTAAATAATACCTGCTCTGTGGTGGTCCTGTGGGGGTCCTGACCATTAAAGAACAGAATGAAAGCAGGTTAACAAAGCATGTAGATAAACAGATGGACTACAGTCAGTAATTGTAGAACTACAATGTGCTTCTATATGGTAAGTGGTTAAAACAAAAGCCACCTTAACAGATATCAATATCTCTCAGAAAAGCACCTACGAGACACAGACGTTCTAACCCAGGAGTGTCCAGACTATGGCCAGCGGGTCATTTGCGGCCCGTTACCATTGTTGAAACGTCCAGTCTAAAGCTCCCCACCTCATTTCCCCCAAAACTCGAGACACCCTCAAAACACTACTGACGTTACACCTTTATGTTCCTGAACTTTTGGAAAGCATTTTTTACCACATGTGGCCCCAAACAAGGAAAGTTTGGACCCCCCCTGTTCTAAGCAAACACTGTGTATCATGCAAAAAGACAAATGTCGTGACAGAAACCATTCATCAGGCCAACTTCCTCCAAGCTAGAGTAAAATTAGGCATAAAAAAACCCCATAAAAAATAGCCGCTCAGGAGGCGCAGCGGTAAAAACACACGCTGGAACCAGAGCTGGGATCTCGAATACGTCGTATCGGCCGCATGAACAACGATCGGCCTGTCGTTCAGGTATGGGCGGGACTAAGCCGGACGGGGTCTCTTTCCCATGACCGGTGCAATTACGACCTCTTCTGGCAGATTGATGCCGCCTGCACAGAGATGAGAAGAGAGTGCTCTCAGGGTGTGTCTCTCCGTACACAACGCTGAGCTGCACTGCACTGCACTCGTCAAAGTGTAGGCGATAAGATGCATACGGAATGCTGCCCACGGTGGGTTAGCTTCGTTTGGGCAATTGGACACGCTAAAAGGGAGAAAAAGGGGAGAAAATGCATCTCTACAAAAAAAAAAAAAAAAAAAAAAAAAAAAAACCCTAATAAACGTGACGAGATCAAAACTGGTTCGAGATCTTGGCTGTCGTGAAATGTCAGGTCGAGTCGTTCTGATGTTCTCCTCAGGCCAAGACTCCGTTAGGTCTCGGAAATCGTCCATAAACCCACTCTGCCCAAATTTCCGTTCCAGCTCCAAACACAGGACCCCCCCCCCCCCCCCTTCTAGGAAAGCTTACGGATCAGCTGTGCAAAAGAGATGAATGAAATCCGACCACAGAATAGAACTGAAAGAGCGTCCGCAGGAAACCGGACAGAGAGGGAAGTGATGCGTCGGTCTGCCTTCTCATTCGGCGCATTTAAAAGCACTAAGTGCATGTATGGAGAGCCGGACTTTGGACTCTAAATACTCCACCAATACTGGAGACACCTAGGACCAGACAGGAGAGGTCACAACTATATAGCGGCATAGAAGCCAAGTCTACCTCCCTCCCTCCCTCCCTCAGGCACAGCCAAATGTGCCTGTTTGGACACAGTTGCAATGAAGCCCAGTCGACCAACCTCTGTCCTTGTTTAGATGCCTGTCCAGGTCCATAATGCCCATCAGTGCCTAGTGGCTTGTTTTTTTCTCAATACAATAGCACACTAGACCCTACATAGGGCACTTACGGTCCAATATATGATACAGCCAGACAATATTGGAACAAGGCACTGCCTAGGGTCGTAAGAAGTGCCATTATCCATCAGCTTGTTGGAGGTTCCACCACCTTTTGCGACTTTACCAGCCTCCACTCTTCTGGGAGTGTCGGAGTGGGAATTTTCTCAAGAGTCCTCCACTTTACTCCCATCTTTAGTGCTCACAAATGAAAAGGTGGCGGACTTCCTTGCTAAACGGTCAGCATTTGGTAGGGGAACAGAAATACACCCTGCTGATGTAGGTCACCTCGGAGCCACAAGGACTAAGAGGTCAGACACAGACCTTACACAAAGACGCTAACAACCGTGACGAGTGCAATCCAAGCAGGTGAGGGTTAAGGGGCCAACAGTGCCAACCTGGCAGATGTAGCACTTAAACCAACGACCTTCTGATTACTACACTGCAAGATGGTTCCAAGGGCACGAGGAAGATTTTTAGGAGTGTTTTCACTAATGCTGGTCCCTGCTCCTGATTGGGGAGGACGAGACTGCTCCACGCCCCCTCCGACACGTGCACAGCGATCGAACATCTTGTGACCTACACTTGACGAGTGCAGTGCAGTACAGCGCTATGTACGGAGAGCCACACCCTCTACCGCACTCCTTCCCCATCTCCGCGCAGGCGCCACCGACCAGCCAGCAGAGGTCGTCATCGCACTAGTCTGAGAGAGAGTCCCGATCCGGCTTAATCCCGCCCCTTATCTGAACGACAGGCCGATCGTTGTTCACGTGGCCGCTCAGCCTCAGCCGGCAAGGCAGAGCCGAGATTCGATACGATGTATTCGAGATCCCAGCTCTGGTGTACAGCGCGTTTGCATGCTCTCTTTTGGTCAGAGTGGGTTTTCTCGTGGTACTCCAGTTTCCTCCCAACTCTTCAACACATAAATGCTTGGGCAGTCTCTCTAAGTTCAAAAACCATGGACATTCACATAGAGTCCAACATTTATTTTGTGGTTAAAGTCCAGGGGAATTGGCACCCTGGTGTTGGAAGGGAAAGCCTGGCGCCTAATTGACGTTCCAATTCATCCCTGAGGTGTTCATCCGGGTCGAGCTCAAGACTCTTTGCAAGCGAGGTCTTCTCTTTAGTCGTGCTGGAACAGGAATGCACCTTTCAGAACTGCCGCCTCACACCTGTAAGTCACCCCCTAAAGCCGTCTCTCCAAATGCAATTCGTGTGCCGTTTCTGGTATTTGGTCCACGTCTTGGATCGGTCCCAACGATACGATACCCTTGCCATATCGATTTGCCATTCTGACTAATGTCCATTGTGGCTCCTTGGGGTTGTCGGCTCGGTACCAACACTGATGCCCGAACAGCAACTGGACAGACGAGCAGATCTATCCCCCGTACTGTGTATAGAGTGCCGGGCTATAGACTCTATATACTTCACAACTGTTAGAGACACATAGATCAGACAACAGAGGTCACAACTGTATAGCAGCCTGGAAGTCCAGTCTACCTCCCTCCATCCCTCCCTCAGGCACAGCCACTTGTGTCTGCTTGGACCTGTTCAGGTGGATCTAAAATATGAACTCCAGGGCTTAAAAACAGTGGCAATGAAGCCCAGTCGACCAACCTCCCGTCCTTGTTTAAATACCTGTCCAGGTCCATAGTGCCAATCGGTGCCTAGAGCTCGATGATTACAAGGAGTGGCTACATACTTTCGACCCTGCACTGTTAATCGCCCTCAAATGCAATTTGTGTGTCGTTTCTGGTATTCGGTCCACGTCTTGGATGGGTCCCAACGATACGATACCCTTGCCACACTGATTTGCCATTCTGACTAATGTCCATTGTGGCTCCTTGGGGTTGTCGGCTCGGTACCAACACTGATGCCCACCAAACAGCAACTGGACAGACGAGCAGATCTATCCCCTGTACTGTGTATAGAGAGCCGGGCTATGGATTCTAAATACTCCACCACTATTAGACAACTGTATAGCGGCCTGGAAGCCCAGTCTACCTCCCTCCCACCCTCCCTCAGGCACAGCCAGTGGTGCCAGTATGGACACCTGGCCAGGTGGACCTAAAATATGAACTCCAGGGCTCAAAAACAGGGGGAATGAAGCCCAGTCGACCAACCTCCTGTCCTTGTTTAAATGCCTGTCCAGGTCGACAGTGCCAATCAGTGCCTAGAGCTCGATGATTACAATTCGTGTGTCGTTTCTGGTATTCGATCCACGTCTTGGATCGGTCCCAACGTTACCATATCCTTGCCATATTGATTAGCCTGATTATTCTGACAAACGTCCATCGTGGCGCCTTGGGGTTGTCGGCTCGGTACCAACACTGATGCCCATCAAACAGCAACTGGACAGACGGGCAGATCTATCCCCCGTACTGTGTATAGAGAGCCGGGTTATGGATTCTAAATACTCCACCACTATTAGACAACTGTATAGCGGCCTGGAAGCCCAGTCTACCAACCTCCCGCCCTCCCTCAGGCACAGCCAGTGGTGCCAGTTTGGACACCTGGCCAGGTGGACCTAAAATATGAACTCCAGGGCTCAAAAACAGGGGGAATGAAGCCCAGTCGACCAACCTCCTGTCCTTGTTTAAATGCCTGTCCAGGTCGACAGTGCCAATCAGTGCCTAGAGCTCGATGATTACAAGGAGTGTGCCGTTTCTGGTATTCGGTCCACGTCTTGGATCGGTCCCAACGATACGATACCCTTGCCACACTGATTTGCCATTCTGACTAATGTCCATTGTGGCTCCTTGGGGTTGTCGGCTCGGTACCAACACTGATGCCCATCAAACAGCAACTGGACAGACGGGCAGATCTATCCCCCGTACTGTGTATAGAGTGCCGGGCTATAGACTCTATATACTCCACCGCTGTTAGACAACTGTACAGCGGCCTGGAAGCCCAGTCTACCAACCTCCTGCCCTCCCTCAGGCACAGCCAGTGGTGCCAGTATGGACACCTGGCCAGGTGGACCTAAAATATGAACTCCAGGTCTCAAAAACAGGGGCAATGAAGCCCAGTCGACCAACCTCCCGTCCTTGTTTAAATTCGTGTGCCGTTCCTGGTCCCGACGAGACCATACCCTTGCCATTTCGATTTGCCATTCTGACTAATGTCCACTGTGGCTTTTTGGGGTCGTCGGCTCGGTACCAACACCGATGCCCACCGAACAGGAACAGCACAGACGAGCAGATCATTTCTCCTCAAATCTATCATGATGTTTCTTTATGTCTTTAAATATCCAGGATATACAAGCACTGATTTAAAGGGAAGGAAGGCACTGCTCATGGTACAGGTACAGTAGGTGGTGCCTGCAGCACAAATTGCAACAACATTCATCTAAACATCTAAATAAGCAAATATTTGAAGTAAACATCTGGAATTAATTAAGACGCCAGGGTGTTATCCAGATGTTTGTACTGGTTAAATGACCACAGGATGATGTAAACATTTGGACAATAGCGATTAGCAGGTACATCCTTCCAAGCCCTGTGTATGTATCGTACTCGCGTACTACATAGTACACGAAATCATAGCACTACTAATCCTATTGTTAGTATTTATGCATACTATGTAGTGTGCTAGTGTGTTAGTATGCGTCTCGAGCTGTTTAGTGTTTTCTGTTAGCTGCGCAGGATACCGAGCTAACGTTAGCCACAAGCGGCTAACAGGATACTTTCGATGCTAAATTGGATTCACGGGAACGCCCAGCACTGGAATAACAACCGTGTGTTCGTGGTACATTTAATTCAGTTCATTTGTAAAGAAAATTCCAGTTTCGAGCTTATTTGTGTACAAAACAAACAAAAAACAGCCCGTTAGCATTAAGCTAACACGTCCCGGTCGGTATTAACGGATAACTCACCAGCAAGGCTGCGGACGGTCGAGCTCGCCGAACCCGGTCGTTAAACGGACACGATTTACACCTTAAAACTCACTGACAGCCTTCGTTTCCTCTCACCGTCCATATTTCACGCATCATGGTCCCAAAAATCCAGGCGTTCGACTCGCTGTCGGCGTGAATTCAGCTAGAAGCCATATTTATCTCTCGCCATCCCGACACTACACAAGCTCCTCATCCCAGTTCCACTAGCGACTCCGTGTCGGCGTTCAGCCTCAAGGGTTCGCCTACAGTCCGTCTAAATACCTGTGAAACGCTGACATCTGCCGGTCAACCGAGGTAACACATGCACCACTTACCATATAAAAGCACTTTGTACTGTAGTTCTACAATGACTGACTGTAGTCCATCTGTTTCTCTGCATGCTTTGTTAGCCCCCTTTCACGCTGTTCTTCAATGGTCAGGACCCCCCCCTTCCAGAGCAGGTATTATTTAGGTGATGGATCATTCTCAGCACTGCAGTGACACTGACATGGTGGTGGTGTGTTAGTGTGTGTTGTGCTGGTATGAATGGATCAGACACAGCAGCGCTCCTGGAGTTTTTAAATACCGTGTCCACTTACTGTCCACTTTAGTTGGTCCACCTTGTAGATGTAAAGCCAGAGACGATCGCTCATCTATTGCTGCTGTTTGACTCGGTCATCTTCTAGACCTTCATCAGTGGTCACAGGACGCTGCCCACGGGGCGCTGTCGGCTGGATGTTTTTGGTTGGTGGACTATTCTGAGTACAGCAGTGACGGTGAGGTGTTTAAAAACTCCAGCAGTGCTGCTGTGTCTGATCCACTCATACCAGCACAAAACACACTAACACATCACCATCATTAATCGTCAGTGTCACTGCTGTGCTGAGAATGATCCACCACCTAAATAATACCTGCTCTGTAGTGGTCCTGTGGGGGGTCCTGACCAGACCATTGAAGAACAGCATGAAAGGGGGCTAACAAAGCATGCAGAGAAATAGATGGACTACAGTCAGTAATTGTAGAACTACAAAGTGCTTCTATATGGTAAGTGGAGCTGATAAAATGGACAGTGAGTGTAGAAAGGAGGTGGTTTTAATGTTATGGCTGATTGGTGTATATATATTAAAAATTAAAACAATAAATATTGTTAAAATTATGTGAACCAATAATATTTGTGCTAGGGATGTAGAAGTATGTGGGGTAGACAGGAGCTTGATATGCTAAGTGTCGAGGGTATAATTCTTATACATTTGGGACCAAACTTCCAAAATTATATGCAAAAATTTGACTTTTTTACAATAAATCTCTGTTTTAACCTCAGTCGGTACAGTCCCAACTCAAAGACAACACTGCACTTGTCTCTTAGATTCTTTTAGATTAGATTAGACAATATTTATGCCAAGATTCTTTTAGATTACTGCAGTGCGGTCGTAGGGAGGCATGATGCCGACATAGCTGTCTTTCTCCACTTTGGCCTGTTCTTGACCTCACACAGCAGGCTGTTCATGTTGTGACCGGTCCAAGCTTTGACATCGTCCGTCAAGCGTTTTTGTGGCCGGCCTCGTCGTCTTCCTTCCTCAATCGTTCCCTGGAGGATTGTTTTTGACGAGGAATTGTGTCTTGCAACGTGTCCGAACCACTGAAGCTTCTGTCTTTTCACCGTTGAGAGCAGGGGTCCTTGAGGTCCTGCTAAGGCGCTGACTTGACCTCCAACATGCTCATTAGTCTTCCATCCACGAGATACCAAGGAGCCTGCGGGACGTACAGGTTCGCTTTCCCGGCCTTTCCCAGTATTATTATAGTGTTCCTAATAAAGTGAACAGATGTTTTTGTTTATTTATTTGTACTGCAGGGTGGATCCGCTTTTTCGGAATCATCTGAGCGCCAACACCATGTTTTCAAAATGAGCTGCATCTTCTGCTGGCTGGTCAATGGTGCCTGATAATGGAGACTAGTGTGTGATCCTCTTTACGCAGTACTAATCCCTGTGTGTACCTGCGGCATATGCAGGTGAAAAGAAGCGGTTGGCAACTGCACACGTGTCGGAGGGGGCGTGGTAAGTACGGCCCTCCTCGGTCAGGGTAGGGGGCTGCAACAGTGAAGAGAGATACAACCAGGGCAATTGGATACGACTAGATTGGGAGCAAAAAGGCACGTACAAGCAGTGTATTAGTTTAATTATTTTAATACAAAAGTTAAATGTTTAAAAATGATTAAAAAATAAAAGTGATTAATTTTAAAATCTGCTGTATTCTTGTTTGACGCAGCCGAATACCGTGTGATAAAACCGTCTGTCTTCTGCCATGAGATCCGTCACCATCTCGGCGTGATTCAGTCCAGGCAGGAGGTACAAAGTCACGCTCACAGAGAGGGAAGCGAGGACATCACGTAGTTTCTCCGACGACGCTACAGGAACGATGATGTCACTGGTCCCATGGAGCACGGCTACCGGTGGAACTCTGTGTTGGAATCAACGTGACATGGAAAATCCAATTAGCGAGTTTGATTGGTTTGAGTCATTTACCAGTGTGTAGGATGTGTGTGACATTTAGGATTATAATTAGTACTGAAAGTGTTTCTTCTCTGAGGTGCCCAAAGTCCTATAATGTTTTTTTTTCTTTAGGACATGATCTCCAAAGTCCTTGTTAGAAGAAAAAATAAAAAAATACTTCAAAATCAGCACTTTCTGCTTAAATGAGGTTAAAAGAAATAAAAGAAATGTGGAAATACACAAAAAAATAAATATAGAAATACAGCAATAAATGAATTTAAAAATAAAACAAATAAATGTGGAAATACAAAAATAAATATAAAAATACTAAAATAAATCAATTTAAAAATAAATAGATAAATGTAGAAATACAAAAATAAATAAAGGTATAAATAAATAAATAAATGCAGAAATAAAAACATAACATTACAGAAATAAATCAATGTAAAAATAAATAAATCAATGTAAAATAAATAAATAAATAAGAAAACAAATGAATATGGAAATACTGAAATAAATGTAGAAAAATAAATTAATTTAAAAATACAGTAGTAAATAAATGTAGAAATACAGAAGTTAATAAAGGTATAAATAAATAAATAAATGCATAAATAAAAACATAAAATTACAGAAATAAATAAATGTAGAAATTAATAAATCAATGTAAAATAAATACATAAATAAATAAATGTGAAAACAGAAATATGAAAATAAATACTGAAATAAATGTAGAGAAAATAAAATTTAAAATTACATTCATTTAAAATTACAGAAGTAAATAAATGTATAAATACATTAATTAATTAATTAATAATGTGGAAATACAAAAATAAATAAATGTAAAAATACAGAAGTGAATAAAGGTACAAATAAATAAATGCATAAATAAAAACATAAAATTACATAAATAAATAAATGTAGAAATTAATAACTCAATGTAAATGAAAATACTGAAATAAATGTATAAATAAATAATTCAATGTGAAAATACATAAATAAATAAATGTATAAATACATTAATTAATTAATTAATTAACAATGTGGAAATCCAGAAATAAATAAATGTATAAATATATAAATAAATGTATAAATAATTAAATAAATAATGTAGAAATCCAGAAATAAATAAAAACATAGAAATACAGAAACAGACCAAAAAGTCAATGCATGACAATGTAGAAATAAATGTATTTTTTAATGACAAAAATTTATTTAATCTATGTTTATTTATTTGAAATAAATTTCCCTTTCTACATATTTATGTTCTTCTTGGTTAACAGTAATTTCTCCTTCAAGTGATGTGTTAATAATCAGGCCTGGGTGTATCGAGTCTAATTCCAGTTTAACTGGCTGATTGAGGAACTAAGGTGAGAGTTAATCTGTCACACAGGGCCAGGTGAATAATTGTTTTTAACTTCTTTAACAAATAAATTGATCATTTTAAGAGTTAAAAGGGGGGCAGTGGTAGCTCAGTGGTCAGTAATCAGAAGGTTGTTGGGTTAAGCCACTTATGGGCAACTGAGTAAGGTCCTTAAACCACAGTTCCTTGGACTGTATACACTAAATGCTGAATGTAAAAAAAACTGTATGATGTGTTAAAGATCATGATACTGTAGTGTATACCTTCGTAACTGCTCCTTGTTCAGTGTCTTGAGATGAACTGTAGGTGAATAGTAATCAAAGTTTTCTATTCCAGCCATGGCTTTGTGCATAGTGGAGACGTATTCAACAGCTCGCATTTTCTCATGTAGGTAATGGTCCATTATGTCGTACACACCGCTCAGTCCTGCAGTGAGGAACAAATTATGGATTTATGTACATGAAGCGAAAGCACAATGTAAAATAAGAGTGATTACAGGGATGAACTACTTACCGATGATTCCTTTAATCGAGTCTGTCAGTTCTCTGTGACTGAACGGCTCAGTGAACAGTTCCTGCAGAGCTTCCACTAGAAACAGTGTGGTAAGCATGCACAGATGAGCCCCGGCTGAGTGGCCGATTAACACCACGTTGTCCTACACAGCAAAAACAAACAGATTATGGAAGCAAATATTTGTAGTGCTAGCTCCACTGGCATCATCATTCCTGTGTTACCGTGTCGAGAGACATGAAATCTAAAAATGATTCCGCTTCATGTTAACAGCTATTAGTTACAAATAACGAGAGGTGTCGGGAGCTTGTTAGCGCTTACTGAAATGAATTATAAGAGATTATGAAGGTAAACGGATGTTCCACCAAGTACTTCATGTGCAGAAAGGATTTGTTTTTTTGTATGTGACCCATATACTAAAATAAGAAATGTGTTAATACAAAATAAATAAATGTAAATAAATAAAAAATTAATAATAAATAAAATAATAAAATTAAAAAAAAGAAGAAATTATAAATAAATAAATATGGAAATACAAAAATAAATAAAAATATAAAATAAATAAATACATGTAAATGTAGAAAAACATATATTTACAAATAAATAAATAAATAGAAATACAAAAATAATTGAATGCAATATAAATGTATGTAGTATACATGTAATGTAGAAACACAGGAATAAATTTATTTAGAAATAAATAAATATGGAAATACAAAAATAAATAAATATAGAAAATAAATAAATAAATGAAAATAGAAATACATAAATACATTTACAAATAAATAAATAAATGTGAAAATACAAAGTTTTATAAATGTAGAATTACAGAAAAATAATTAAGAAATAAATAAATGTGAAAATACAAAATAATAAATATAGAAAATAAATAAATAAGTGGAAATACAATAATAAATAAATGTAGAAATACAGAAAAAAAGTAAATGCAAAAATACAAAAATAAACAGAAATAAATAAATCGATAAATGTAGAAATACATTAATAAAATTACAAATAAATAAATTAATGTAAAAATACAAAAATTAATACATTTATAAATTAGAAATAAATAAATGTGGAAATACAAAATGAATAAATATAGAAAATAAATAAATAAATAAATAAATGTAGAAATACATAAATACATTTACAAAAATAAATGAATGTAGAAATACAGAAATAAAGGTAGAAATAAATAAAAACACATAAATAAATAAATGTAAATATGTAAATAAATAAATGTAAAATTACAGAATTAAATAAATGAATGTAGAAATACAGAAACAGATGGTTTGTACGCAATAAATGAACACACCTATTCTGACTTACCGAGTCCAGATGAAATGAACGTCCATTCTCTCTCACCCATATCAGACTGTCACAGAGATCCTGAACCATATTCAAAACGTTCCCCTAAAACGGAACACATGTAAGCTCATGTATATGTATGTATCAGCATACTACACCACTGAAGTAGGTAGAGCCTCAATTATATCCTTTCAAATTAAATCCACACTTGAAGGGGTAAACAGTGGTATACACATAGCTTACTTTTGGATACGTGGAATAATCGGGGCAGATGACAGAAGCGTTGAGCTCTTTAGCAAGCTGATGAGCTAGCAGGCAGTACATTGATCTCTCTCCTGAACCCCAGGCTCCTCCATACACAAACACCACGACCGGCAGAAGTTCCGATTCGGATTGACCCATGCTTGGAGAGTGATACAGGTCTAACTTGTTGCCTCTGCGACCGAACGGGACGCCCTAAAGAACATGAAATTACATTTATATAGCTATGACTGAATACAATTCAAGCAATTGAGGGTTAAGGGCCTTGTTTAGAGGCCCAACAGTGGCAACCTGTGGTTAGAACTGTGCCAGAAAAACACACTGTCAAGTCACATTATTAATTCCCTCCTAATTCCCCAGACTTTAACCCAATCGAGCATCTGTCGTACCACCTTGACGGTTGTCTTGGCTCTATGGCTCCTCCGCCACGCCCCCTCCAGCAGCTGTGGGATGCACTGCAGTCAGCACGGCTCCAGATACCTGTGACGACCTACCAGAAGCTTGCTGAGTCACTCCCAGCCCGTCTAGCCGCTGTCTGTGCTGCACACGGCTGGTGGTCATAATAATGTGACCTGACAGTGTACCTGGACCACAAACTCAATGTCTGTTCTTCCAGAAATCAAGCTGAGACGCTGAGTTATCTGTTGAGTTTGCTGTCTTGTGGTCCATCTGAGGTAAGCTCAGGCCCAGAGAACTCCACCAACATGCAGAAATGACACGTTAATGAGCATGTGGCGATGACTTACCTTTACACAGTGCTTACTATTGCTGACATCCTTGTACCATGACTTCCAGTGAAAATACAGCCTGCTGTACTGCACATGTTTCAGGATTTCCAACACCGCCCTGGTCAAACAATACACTCTCCTATACAAATGAGTGAAGCATTGATTAAATTCATGTATCAACATGTATCAGTATGCAGTACTGTATAGGTTACCTGGGTTTAAGCGCCTGAATGTACTTTTTGTACCCTGGTTCATCGGGCCAGCCGTACAACCACTGGGCAAGGAGCGAGATGCTGTATGGAATGGCCACAAATATTGCTCCGGCAGCAACAGGAAGGCTCAGACGGTATTTAATCCCGGTCCTCACAAATCAAATAACAAATTCGTGTTCACAATGACAAAGATAATGCTAATAATTTAATGTTTAATATTAAAATAGCTAGAAATCCATTACGATGTGAGTTACTCCATACAAATGTAGCCTAATAATCTGTATTATACAGTACAATATCATCAAGGTCATGATCCAGACCCTGTATTCCAAAGGCAATGGGAATTACTTACATGTCCCAAGTGTGGAGGGTCCTGCTGATAAAGACCTAGATAAATAAAATAGACCCAGATTCAAAATACCATACAAATAATAGTAAACACCAATACATTATACAGAGAAGCAAAAAGTCTCAGACCACCAGTGAAAATGCTTTTATTTTGCCTTATTTTAAATCTAATCCACCGAAAAATAAATAAAACGGGAAAACTTTCAGAATTTGTGACTGTATATACCACCTGTCCTTATAAATCTGGCTACCTGAGGAACTTTTACTAGCAATTTCTTAAAAGCAACATTAAGGGAGCGTCTCAAAAGTGCATGATGAGAACAACTGTTGGAAATTTTGTACTACTTACTAGCATTATGTCCATTAAGTCCTACAGTATAGTCACAGTAATTAATTATACTATTTAGAAATGATTACAACCATTTTTATGTTCATTTTAATCCAGTAAAGGTTTTAGTAACTAATGATACACACTAGTGATGCACACATCAATGTGATTCATTCATTTTTATGTTTTACCACCATTTAATCCTGGTCAGGGTGGCTGTGGGTCCAGTTGCACCAGGAAACACCAGTACCACACCCCATACAGAATGCCAATCCATTGTGGAGCCTTTACCATCCCTCCCTTCCTGACACGGCCAATGTTGTCTGTATATAGCCACCCAACCAGCCAAAGGCACAGCTGGAGATTCAAATCCTGGATCTCAGCGATTGTGGTCTAGTGTAATTTACCACTGTGCCATCCAGATGCCTTTACTGGGACATTTATTTTACAGAGCAAGTACAACTTCATGTTGTTGGTCATTTTCATGCACTTTTTAGACGCTCCCTTAATGTTCCAACCCGGATAAACGTTGTTTTTAAAAACTCGCTTTGACTGAGAATGCTTTTAAAAATAAATATGATTATATAGTTTGTTCCTTGTCTACCTGGGGGGTCAAAATATGCTTTATTGGTCCAGAACGAGTAGAAAGAAGCTCGAATAGCTGGTTACTATACATTTAATATGACCAGGGCTTGTTTACAACCCTGTACCTTAAACCCTGAATACGCAAACATCAAGGTTAACATTATAAAACATAAATAAAGCGTTTAAATGAAAATATTCGTCTATAGTGTGACAGAACAACACACCTACTGCAGGCCAGCTTTGCACTTACTGCTGCTCATTCCCGAATCCCTGACTGGATAGGCTAACCTCAACACGGTTGCCAGATTGGTAAAGTATATTCCAGACAATACTAGCACAAAAATACAGCATTTTAACAAATTTAAACCAGACAAACCAACATTTTATAGTAATAAACTGATAATATATTAAAATGTACATAACACTAATTATAAATTATAAAGGACTTTATTATGACACCTGCCAATTTCAAACAAAATTAGTTTTCCACAATTTCACAATTTGGCGGTAAATCGCTCAATCTGGCAACATTGTCCTCAGCCTATACTGACTTCCCTCAAGCTCACGTCCTTGTTGTCCCTCTGCCTTCGGTTCATTGGTTCATTTCTGCACTCAATCATCCCTCAGAAGTGTAAGTCCTCTGTAATTAGGACTGAAAATAGACAATAAAAATGTTAGAAACGCTCTTTAAACTCTAAAATTTGAAAAGTTGTAATGCTAGTATCATAAATAAACCTTCATCCTGAGTTTTAGAGTCAATTGTTTCCTTCAACACACACAATGGTAGCTTGGTGGTTAGGAGTTTGGACTATCAATTGGAAGACATGGTTTAAATCCAAGACCTGCTTGCCAAGCTGCCATTGTTGGGCCCTTGAGCAAGGCCCCTAAACCCCCTGGGCTACAGGCTTGCAGACATCCCAAGTTGCAAAAACTCATTTCAGGGAGGTACCCCCGGACCCCGAAAAAGCTAAAAAATCTCTCGCACACACCAAAGGATTATGGGTGATAACAGAACTTTTAGGAGCTGCTAACTGAGCTACTAAGCTAACTGTTCGCGTCACACACACATTAATGTGTACTACATAGTGCATACATAGTTCCTTACTTAGTGCACTAGATAGTGTACTAGATAATAGACTTATGTTTCTTACATAATGCTTTAGGTAGCGTATTAGTTAATGGATTTATGTTCGCTACATAGTGCACTAGATAGTATATCAGATAACGGATTTATGTTCCCCACATAGTGCACTAGATTGTACAGTATATCAGATAACGGATTTATGTTCCCCACACAGTGCGCTAGATTGTATATCAGATAACGGATTTATGTTCCCCACATAGTGCACTAGATTGTATATCAGATAACGGATTTATGTTCCCTACTTAGTGCACTAGATTGTATATCAGATAACGGATTTATGTTCCCTACATAGTGCACTAGATTGTATATCAGATAATGGATTTATGTTCCCTACTTAGTGCACTAGATTGTATATCAGATAACGGATTTATGTTCCCTACATAGTGCACTAGATTGTATATCAGATAACGGATTTATGTTCCCTACATAGTGCACTAGATTGTATATCAGATAACGGATTTATGTTCCCCACATAGTGCACTAGATTGTACAGTATATCAGATAACGGATTTATGTTCCCCACACAGTGCGCTAGATTGTATATCAGATAACGGATTTATGTTCCCCACATAGTGCACTAGATTGTATATCAGATAACGGATTTATGTTCCCTACTTAGTGCACTAGATTGTATATCAGATAACGGATTTATGTTCCCTACATAGTGCACTAGATTGTATATTTGATCATAGATTTATGTTCCCTACATAGTGCACTAGACAGTATAATAGACAATTGATTTATGTTCCCTACACAGTGCACTAGATTGTATATCAGATAACGGATTTATGTTCACTACATAGTGCACTAGATAGTGTATTAGACAATTGATTTATGTTCCCTACGCAGTGCGCTAGATTGTATATCAGATAACGGATTTAATACGCGTGTGTGTGTGTGTCGCTCTTGGCCGCTCGTTCTATGTACATTTCTGGAGATTTTATCTGACTTGCGGGCATCAGGGAGCCGCTATGTATATGCGGGAGATTTGGGATGTCTGCTTTATACACATTTTTGGGGTGGTTTTAATGTTTTGGCTCATCAGCGTTAAGCTTCGGCTGCTCAGTGTATAAGCGGAGTGGGCGGAGCTACAGAACTAACTGGGCGGAGCTACACAGGGAATGTGGAGGAGTGAAGCGGTCCACTGAGTACATACAGTATAAGTTCTAAATGCAGAGATTTAACCCGGTCCGGATCGGTGCATTACTAACAGACCCGGAGAATGGCACCTAGACTACTAGACTGGACTACTATCGCGACTTGAACCGGAATAAATCCAGCATTTAAACATTTAAAGCGGATTAAAATGAAGACCCTACTTGCGTACGGGCTGCTGTTACTCTTTGTCGGAGCGGCCCGAGGAGGTACTGCAAAACTAACTACAGTATACTAAAGTTTATTAAACAACAAATAATGATTTACATCTACACGATCGGTTATTTACATCTATTGCGTCTGATCTGCTCCTGCATTTTTCAAAAATGATGTTTAGATTCATTATTTACTTGTTATTACAACCGTTAGTACTTAATAATAACAGTGTAACCTTCAGCACTACACACAGTGCAATGCATGAGAACAAATCACACCCTAATACTCTTATAATTCCTTATTTTAAAGCTTTTTATATTTTTTATGTGACATTTAATCGTCCTGACATGTTCAGAGCTTGTATAGATAGAAACTTATGTAACGGTAAGTCTAATTGCAGTGGTCAAGACTTGCTGGACAGTGATCTTCCACCCAAAATGGCTTTGTTGAGCCCACAAGGTTGGTTCAGGTGGTTATGAGCTCTGTTTAGGTGGGTTCAGGTGGTTTATGAGCTCTGTTTAGGTGGGTTCAGGTGGTTAGAAACTCTGTTTAGGTGGGTTCAGGTGGTTATGAGCTCTGTTTAGGTGGGTTCAGGTGGTTATGAGATCTGTTTAGGTGGGTTCAGGTGGTTATGAGATCTATTTGGGTGGGTTCAGGTGGTTAGAAGCTCTGTTTAGGTGGGTTCAGGTGGTTATGAGATCTATTTGGGTGGGTTCAGGTGGTTAGAAGCTCTGTTTAGGTGGGTTCAGGTGGTTATGAGATCTATTTGGGTAGGTTCAGGTGGTTATGAGCTCTGTTTAGGTGGGTTCAGGGTGGTTATGAGCTCTGTTTGGGTGGGTTCAGGTGGTTAGAAGCTCTGTTTAGGTGGGTTCAGGGTGGTTATGAGCTCTGTTTAGGTTGGTTCAGGTGGTTATGAGCTCTTTTTGGGTGGGTTCAGGTTGTTACGAGCTCTGTTTAGGTGGGTTCAGGTGGTTATAAGCTCTGTTTAGGTGGGTTCAGGTGGTTATAAGCTCTGTTTAGGTGGGTTCAGATGGTTATGAGCTCTGTTTAGGTGGGTTCAGGTGGTTATGAGCTCTGTTTAGGTGGGTTCAGGTGGTTATGAGCTCTTTTTGGGTGGGTTCAGGTTGTTACGAGCTCTGTTTAGGTGGGTTCAGGTGGTTAGAAGCTCTGTTTAGGTGGGTTCAGATGGTTATGAGCTCTGTTTAGGTGGGTTCAGGTGGTTATGAGCTCTGTTTAGGTGGGTTCAGATGGTTATGAGCTCTGTTTAGGTGGGTTCAGATGGTTAGAAGCTCTGTTTAGGTGGGTTCAGATGGTTATGAGCTCTGTTTAGGTGGGTTCAGATGGTTATGAGCTCCATTTAGGTGGGTTCAGGTGGTTATGAGCTCTGTATGGGTGGGTTCAGATGGTTATGAGCTCTGTATGGGTGGGTTCAGATGGTTATGAGATCTGTTTAGGTGGGTTCAGGTGGTTATGAGCTCTGTTTAGGTGGGTTCAGATGGTTATGAGCTCTGTTTAGGTGGGTTCAGATGGTTAGAAGCTCTGTTTAGGTGGGTTCAGATGGTTATGAGCTCTGTTTAGGTGGGTTCAGATGGTTATGAGCTCTTTTTGGGTGGGTTCAGGTGGTTAGAAGCTCCATTTAGGTGGGTTCAGGTGGTTATGAGCTCTGTATGGGTGGGTTCAGATGGTTATGAGCTCTGTATGGGTGGGTTCAGATGGTTATGAGCTCTGTATGGGTGGGTTCAGATGGTTATGAGATCTGTTTAGGTGGGTTCAGATGGTTATGAGCTCTGTATGGGTGGGTTCAGATGGTTATGAGCTCTGTATGGGTGGGTTCAGGTGGTTATGAGATCTATTTAGGTTCAGGTGGTTTAAACCCTCAACATGCAAACCCTTAACATGAGGCTGAACATCTATACGGACAACGATTGGCTCGTCCGAGGGTGGAAATGCTGCATCTGCTCTTTGCTGGCTGTTCGATGACTCTCCGTACGTGATACGGTTCTCTGTATGATCAAAATTGGGGGAAAACGCTTAAAAAAGAACATGGAATCTGACTAGGAGTGTTCAGACTTAAAAGGATATTTTAAGCCAGGTACGTACAGTATATAATAATATACATTTATTTTAAATTAAATTACTCCAGGTATTCATTTACAGCTTACGGGGAAAAAATGTATTCAAACGAGTCATTTCCAAAAGCTTCAGATGAATCTAATGAATGTTATCAGGGCTGCACAGAAAATCCCTCTTCTGGTCTGCTTTTTGTGTCAAATCTCTAAAAACTCCTCTTTTTTGAACACGACGTTACATAATTACAAGCTGCGATTCCGCCAATGACACGTTCGCTTGAGAGCGGATTTGAGTCGCATACTTGACATGCCTCACCTACGATGGGATGTACGCAGTCGGTCGTCGCGACCTCCCATGTGATGACACGACATGCCCTGTATTCACGATAACCCAACGTCCTTTCTTCCTGTCTGTGTTTATTACTTATTATTTACCTCCGCAGTGTATAAATGATCGTTTAGACACTTCAGCTGATGCGTCGGCACTCAAAAACAGATGGTACATGTGGGCAACCCGTTCATTTGAGGTGTAAGGAGAGTGTTCAGACGCTGAGCTGACACATGTATGCAGGGCTAGATGAGAGTGCAGGGCGTACAGCGGAGATTAGAGGGTTAGGCTGAATAGCACTGAACAAAACAGCTGTGACCCGGCTGTGTTTTTATGCTGGTGGCAGGATGCTGTCGGGGGCGCAAAGCATGCCAGTGCATGCACGGCAGATCACAGGGCCTTGGTGGTTGTGCCAGACGTGTGACAAACTATTAATACCATGAATGATATTTAAAAATATATACAATATATAAAAATAAACCTTTTTTTTTTGGCCGGGGGGTGGGGGGGGGTTTGCAATACACACTATTTCTGTATATTTACACCCAGAGTCTGTACACAAGTCAGGCTACTAACCTGGGTCCTTATTCAGCGTAGAAGACCTCATCCCGTTTATTAGTCTGGTCTTTTCCCACCCAGCATACTAGTGGCCAATTGTGCATATTCGATTTGGACGAATCATATTTGTTTTAACACCGGATGCCTTCTTAACACACCCTCCTGTTGATCCGCGGTTGGGACCGACCAAATGGCTTGATTCATGTACTGCCCATGCACACACTCCTAAATCTTGTAAAAAGCACCGTCAGAGGTGTAATGCCTGTTATAGTGGGAGGAGACCGTCCAACGAGCATATCTTGGCGATACAGTATATGTTCGCTAATCCCCAATTGATCAAATGACCGAAGTGCGTCTACATCTCGTCCACAATCAAGATAAAAGTTACGACACCAGAGCTGGATTTCGAAAGTGCGTCGTTTCAATTCCAGCTCTGCCTTCAGCCGGTCGAAGGCTGGGCGGCTATATGAACAACGATTGGCCTGTTGTTCAGGTGGGATTGGAGACCGGAGGGGGTGGGTCTGGAGTGGGATTGGAGACCGGAGGGGGTGGGTCTGGAGTGGGATTGGAGACCGGAGGGGGTGGGTCTCTCTCTGTCAGAATGCGATTACGATCTCTGCCGGCTGATTAAGAGGCGCCTACACAAGAGATGAGGGAGGGTGCCCTTAGGGTGTGTCTCTCCGCATGCAATGCTAGGTGGCGCCAAACTCATCAATGTGTGGGTGGCAAAGATGCATCCGGCTGCTGCCAGTGTTTCGGAGGGGATGTTGGTAAGCTTCGATCTCCTCTGTCAGGGCAGGGTTCGGCATAGACAGAGAGGAAGCACGATGCAATTTGAACAATTGGATGTGCTAAATAAAAAAAATAAAAAATAAAAAAAACAAACAAACAAAAAAAAAGTTAACTAGCCCTTTTCGGCTAACGTGAAACTGGTTCTGAACCAGCTGGAACCAAGAAGCGTGTCAAGTCGTAGACAAAGATAATGTCACCTCGCTTTTTGGATAGAAACAAACATCTGTAACAAAAGCGTGAATGTTCACGAGTAATCTGTGCCCTCTGCTAGCTTATTACTACATTTACTTTTGTCGTTCAGTGCCCTCCGTTGATGATGCAGCCTCGGTTCTGTTCAAAACGGGTGCAAACACGGGCCGGTTCTCCCTGAACTGACTCACTTCAAGAGTTATTTTGGTAAAGAAAAGGCCAACAATCATCCAGAAATTAGTTAAATCTGTTCTTAAATGTGCTTTTGTGCATTCAAGTACTAAGAAATGACTTCTAATGTTTTGGCTGACCAACAAAAATGTAATGCCCGCAACACCCTCAAAAAAGTTGAGACAGTTTTAAGCAGGTTCACAATAAGCAAGTGCGGGTATCAGCTGAGAATACACCAAAGGTTTACCACTCGTGTGTCATGACTCACCAAACTCCGACCATCTACTGGACATAATATGGTAAAAAGATTCAGAAAAGCAATGACAGAAACCACCGTTAAATCTGTGTGACCTTTGAGTTGTCAGTAGGCAGTGCTTGAGAAATGCTTCGGAAAACCATCATCACTTAAAACAGCCCCCCGCTGCATCAAGAAAACCACCTAAAGTATTGTCATTTAAATACATGTCCCAATTTTTCTGGAAATGGGGCTAAACCAAATTGACAAATATGATTTTTATTCTCTTTTAGCCTCGTTCTATGGTGACGGCTTCGTGCAGGTGAAGATAACAGATTCGTCTCGAAACAACAGACTCCACGTTCGCTTCCGCACTTCTAGTCAGAGCGGGCTGATTTTCCTGGCCGTGGGGCAGAGCGATTACCTGCTGCTGGAACTGAACTCTGGCCGACTACAGGTTAGTCCTGTCTACTTTTGACGTCATATACACCGATCAATCATAACATTAAAACCACCCCCTTGTTTCTACACTTGCCATATAAAAGCACTTTGTAGTTCTACAATAACTGACTGTAGTCTGTTTCTCTGCATGCTTTGTTAGCCCCCTTTCATGCTGTTCTTCAATGATCAGCACCCCCACAGGACCACTACAGTGTAGGCATTATTTAGGTGGTGGATCATTTTCAGCACTGCAGTGACACTGACGATTGATGGTGGTGGTGTGTTAGTGTGTGTTGTGCTGGTATGAGTATGATGGCTTTTTTAAACACCTCACTGTCACTGCTGGACTGAGAATAGTCCACCAACCAAAAACATCCAGCCAACACCGCCCTGTGGGCAGCGTCCTGTGTCCACTGATGAAGGTCTAGAAGATGACCAACTCAAACAGCAGCAATAGATGAGCGATCGTCTCTGACTTTACATCTACAAGGTGGACCGACTAGATAGGAGTGTCCAATAGAGTGGACAGTGACTGGACACGGTATTAAAAAAATTCATACCAGCACAACACACACTAACACACCACCACCATGTCAGTGTCACCACCTAAATGATCCACCACCTAAATAATACCTGCTCTGTAGTGGTCATGTGGGGGTCCTGACCATTGAAGAACAGGGTGAAAGCAGGTTAAAAAAGTATGTAGCGAAACAGATGGACTACAGTCAGTAATTGTAGAACTACAAAGTGCTTCTATGTGGTAAGTGGAGCTGATAAAATGAACAGTGAGTGTAGAAACAAGGAGGTGGTTTTAATGTTCTGGCTGATCAGTGTATATATATATATTGTATATAATAATGTAATGTATATTGACTTTTCTAACAGTGACCTTATGTCCACCTGCAGGCAAAACTGGACATCAGCTCTGGAGAGCAAATCCTGCACTCAGACAGTGGAAACCCTTTAAACGACTTGGCCTGGCACACGGTAGACCTCATCCACGAAGGCCACGATGTCAGTTTAACCCTGGACAAGCATTTTCACACCAGCGAGACACTTCCGGGCCCGAAACAAGAGCTCGTCATTACAGACGGCTTGTACGTCGGCGGGACGGGAGGTCTGGATAAACTCTATCTCCCTAATGGTCTTTCTGGCTTCCGCGGTTGTCTGGATGACGTGACGTTCAACCAGCACAACCTTCTGTCATCGCTCAGGCCCTACCCTGGTTTAAAAAGCGTCCACGAGGTCTCCCTGGGGTGCAGCCCGCAGTTCTTGGCTAACGAAGACGACGCCGTTAGTTTTTTCAGCTCTAGGGCGTACGTCTCCCTTCCGGGTTGGTCTGCGCAGACGGAGTGGACTCTGGAATGCGCTGTGCATACCGCATCTCGAGAGGGGATCGTTATGTATAACTCGGCTCGACAGGGGGACTTCGTCGCTGTGGAGATTCGAGAAGGTTTTATGGTCGCCGTAGTGGGTAAAGACGGCGTACATACGGAGGTGCGCTCTTTAACTTTGATCAGCGATAAGAAGTGGCACTACGTTAAGCTTTACTTCACCGCGAAAAGCTTGCAGCTAAGCGTAGATAAAGACACGGTGAGGGCCAGCATCGGATCAAGATCAAAATCCCTGCAGCTAAAAGGTTCGCTTTTTTTGGGTGGTGTTGACGACGCTACTCGCACTGACGTTAAAAATGCCGGCCTGTCGTCGGTTTCCGGGAAGCGCATCAAAGGCGGCTCCTTCAAAGGATGCTTCAGAGATATCAAGGTTGGCGGGATCAAAACTGGTCTCCCTAATGCCGTAGTGACCAAAGACGTCTCGGTTGGCTGCGAATCGGACGAAGAACCCGAAATCTTTACCACTATAAGTCCGACCACCTTGCCTCGGACCTTCTCCGGCCCAGTCACTGCCATCCCACCTGTGGATACATCTACTCTCGAAAAGGGTTTGGTCAAGAAGCACGGACAGAATTTCCTGCACCTCAGGAACCTTGTCGTTCAAGAAGGCGGCCGCGCATCGTTAGAGTCCAAACATATCAAAGTAAACCTGGACTTCAAGAAGCTCGGTATCCGCCAGTCGCAGATCGTGTTCAGGATTCGAGAGCAGCCCGTGCACGGTCAGCTTCGGATCGACGTGAACCAGGAGCAGGAGGAGAACACCTTCAGCTTGCTGGATCTCTGGCATGGCAGGGTGGTGTACGTCCACGGGGGTTCCGAAGACCCACGTGACCACTTCATGTTCTCCGTGTTCTCCGACAGCAGGAAAGAGAAGCCGAGCTATCTCAAGGCGGAAAAGCTGTATCGATTTAACGTCACGGTGACCCCGACGAACGATGCTCCTGAGCTGAGCCTACCGGAGGGGAATCTCTTCGTTCTTATCGAGAACTCGAGGAAACCGCTAAGCGTTGACGTCTTGAAAGCCTCAGACGTTGACAGCAACCTCACGGACTTGGTCTACTCCGTCTTGGGGAACCTCAATGCCGACGCTGGGTTTCTGGAAGCTGAAGAAAATCCCGGTCGAGCGATAACCTCCTTCTCTCACTCCGACCTGGAAGCCGGGAAGATCAACTACGCCCACGCTGGTGTAAGGAACTCCAGAATTGTGTTCAGAGTCAGCGACGGAGACAAGCTCAGCAACACGGTAGTGCTAAGAATTATGGCTGTCAGATTGACGTACAGTATCTCAAACAACACCGGATCTGAGGTCACGCAAGGAGAGGCGGTTCTGATTACCAACGCACAATTAGCGATCCAGACGAATGCCATAAGACAAGCCGTGGACATCCGTTACGACGTCTTAGAGGCGCCGAAGTTCGGCGAGGTGCAGACGCTCGATGAGGACGGAGAGTGGACGGTTACGGACGCGTTCTCTCAAAGACTCTTAGAGAGGGAGCGCTTGAGGTACGTCAGCACCTTCAAGGACGTCCAGACGGGTGACGTTACGGACGATTTCAGGTGTAAAGTCACAGTCGGAGGCAAAAGCGAATCCGCACTGGAACTCGCGTTTCCGGTAAAAATCAAATGGATAAGGTACACCCTGGAGAGAAACAAAGTTCTCGAAATGGACAAACTCAGAAGGGTAACGGTCGATTCCCAGCATCTCTACGCAAGAGCGCGAGGAGTGACTTTAAGCGAGGATGAGATTCACTTCCGAATTCTGTCTTCCCCGAAGAAAGGAAGACTTTTACTTAACGACGGCGAGTTAGAGCTAGTCGACGATGCAACGTTCAGTCAAAAGGACGTCACGGATAAGAAGGTCGAATATCGGTTACTCGACAGACCCTACAAAGACACGAGCGACAATTTTGAATTTCAAGTGTTCAGCAAACACGCTTGCTCAACCAGTCACGTCTTTCGGATAAGTATCAAGGCTGACGTCAATAGCGTCTTCGTGAAGAACCTTGGGCTTTCCTTTTCCGAAGGGGAGAGCAAGCTCATCACCAAGGAACAACTGTTTGCCGAGACTCTGAGCACTAAGGACATCTACTATACGGTCATCGAGGGTCCAGAACACGGCAAGCTAACCCGAATCAACCTATCCAACTCGACTAAACACTACGACAACCTGCTGTCCTTCACCAATCAGGACATCGTAGAAAATCGCCTCATATACGTTCACGATGACAGCGAAACAACCGAAGATCACTTTGTATTTCTGGCATCTACAAGTCCAGTGTCGAATCCCACTTCGAACGGGGATGACGTCGGCACCAAGGAAGGGAGGTTCAACATCTCTATCCGGCTGGTAAACGACGAGAAGCCGGTCCGCGTCGTGGACAGAGTCTTCCACGTCGTCAAAGACGGTCAGAGGTTGCTCACCCTGGACGACCTGTGCTACCACGACCCCGATTCGGACTTCAGAGACGGGCAGCTGGTGTACACCCGTCGCGGTATCCCCTTGGGCGATCTGGTTCTGGTGAACGACACCTCTCACAGGCTGTACCAGTTCCGCCAGGAGGACCTGGAACAGAAGCGAGTCCTGTTCGTCCATCGCGGCGCCAGCTCCGGACGCTTCGTGCTCTTTGTTTCCGACGGCAAGCACTACGTCTCCTCGCTGCTGGACATCAGCGCCCAGGATCCGTACCTGAGGGTCGCCGATAATACAGGCCTGTTGGTTCAGAAAGGCCAGGCTAGGACGTTTAGCAATGCTAATTTTAGCATTGATACAAATTTAGATGTCAGGGATGACGGCGAAATCGCATTCAAGATACAGGAAGCTCCGAAACATGGTCAGTTATATTTGGAAGATAAGAAAATCGAATCCTTTACGCAGCGTGAACTGAAAAGTGCGTCGCTGTTGTATCACCATGACAACAGCGAGAACTTAGCAGACTTTTTTAACGTCACAGTCGAAGCGAAAGGGTTACGTGTGGATGCCAGAATCAGTGTCAAAGTCTATTTGGAAAGCCACCAAAGGCCGCCGGTCATACGTCACAACAAAACCCTCGTGGTGGAGGAAGGGAAGCCTGTGAAGATTGAACGTAGCAAACTTGAGGTAACCCCTAGCAGTTAGCATATATTAGCACAGTTAGCTGGTAGGTCTAAGCAAATTAACACTCCATAGTGAAGCAGATGGATATTCAGATACTGAAAACTCACGCTTATGTAAAATAGCATATTAGCAGTTAGCATATATTAACAGTTAGCAGTTAGTTCCTTCTTGTTTCTATAAATGGCCAATGCTAACAGTGTGCTCACAGTAGATGTAGATGGTAGGTCTTAGCAAATTGACATTCTATAGTGAAGCAGATGGATACTCAGATACTGAAAACTCACGCTAACGTAAAATAGCATATATTAGCAGTTAGCATATATTAGCATTTAGCATTTAGTTCCTGCTTCTTTCTTTAAATGACCAATGCTAACAGTTTGCCCACAGTTAGATGGTAAGTCTTAGCAATCTGACACTCCATAGTAAAGCAAATGGATATTCAGATAATCTAAAATAGCATATATTAGCAGTTAGCATATATTAGCAGTTATATCTTACTTGTTTCTATAAATGACCAATGCTAACAGTTTGCCCACAGTTAGATGGTAGGTCTTAGCAATCTGACACTCCATAATGAAGCAGATGGGTATTCAGATACTGAAAACTCACACTAATCTAAAATAGCATGTATTAGCAGTTAGCATATATTAGCATTATATTATATATTCGGTTGATTTGGCACAGTTTTCGCCACTTGCACTTTCTGTATGTGTAAGCCCAGACTGGGATTCGAACCCCACACACTCCAGCAGTCCACCGCAGATATGTTCCTATGCTAGTTCCTCTATTTTGTTTGCCAAATAAAGACCTTGATCTTTATTTTCCAGGTCATTCATGAAGCTAATCCACCCTCGGAAATAATTTTCACCGTCAAAACGGCCCCCGCGTATGGATACCTGCGTGCTTTTGTTGACGGTAAAGACCAGTTCCAAGGAACCAAAGAGGAACCCCTAAAAACCTTCACACAACACAACGTCAACGCTGGTAACGTCCAGTACGTCCAGTCAACGCCCGACCGCCTGAACGACTCCTTCGTCTTGGAGGCCAGTAATGGGGTGGCAGAAGTCAGTGACATCGTTTTATCGGTGGACGTCGTCCCTCGCTTCATACCTGTCCGGGTGTCCAATATTACCCTGAAAGAAGGCGCGTCCAAGGCGCTCACGGAGAAGATCATCAGAGTTACCAACCAGCACTTCTCCGGGGTCCAGTTTGTGTACTACGTGTCCGAGGGACCAAAGCACGGGCGCATCGAGAACTCTCGTTTCCCAGGGACCCCCACCACCTACTTCACCAGAAAACAGGTAAGACTCAAGCGGAACTGTTTCGGGCAGCTCCCATATTTAGGCGTCGCCACAACGGATCTGGTCCGCATACCAGACTTGGCACCGCTTTTACATCGAATACCCTTCTAGATGCAACCCTCCTATTTCTACCCCGGCTTGGGACCTGCGCTTAGAGTGCACTGACAAGTGCGCCCCCCAATAGACCCATCCCCTTTCTTTTCCCCCTACGAAATTAGCCAAACAGGTCCGTGCAGACGCCTTGCAGACTTTGGTATATTGGCCAAAAGTATATATGCCTTTAATTTCATGGCAACATTTTAGGGAAGGCCCTTTCTGGTCCAGCATAAAGCAAGATCCAAGAAGAAGTGCTTTGATGAGCTGATGAGTCTCCAAAATTAGCCAATCAGGTCCGTGCAGACGCCTTGTAGACATTGATTCATTGGCCAAAAGTAAGTAGTCACCCTTCCCAATGATTAGGAGTTTTACATGCCTTCAATTTCATGGCAACGTTTTAGGGAAGGCCCTTTCTGGACCAGTATAAAGCAGGATCCAAGAAGAAGTGGTCTGATGAGTTGATGAGTCCCCAGGTCCGTGCAGACGCCTTGCAGACATTGGTTCACTGGCCAAAAGTATGTAGTCACCCTTCCCAATGATTAGGAGTTTTGGGTACATGATTCGCTTACAGGCCTACATGCCTTAAATTTCATGGCAACGTTTTAGGGAAGGCCCTTTCTGGTCCAGCATAAAGCAGGATCCAAGAAGAAGTGCTTTGATGAGTTGATGAGTCTCCAAAATTAGCCAATCAAGTCCAGTGCAGACACCTTGTAGACGTTGGTTCATCGGCCAAAAATGTGTAGTCATCCTTCCCAATGATTAGGAGTTTTACATGCCTTCAATTTCATGGCAACGTTTTAGGGAAGGCCCTTTCTGGACCAGTATAAAGCAGGATCCAAGAAGAAGTGGTCTGATGAGTTGATGAGTCTCCAGGTCCCTGCAGATGCCTTGCAGACATTGGTTCATTGGCCAAAAGTATATAGTCACCCTTACCAATGATTAGGAGTTTTAGGTACATGATTCGCTTACAGGCTTACATGACTTCAATTTCTTGGCAACGTTTTAGGGAAGGCCCTTTCTGGTCCAGCATAAAGCAAGATCCAAGAAGAAGTGCTTTGATGAGTTGATGAGTCTCCGAAATTAGCCAATCAGGTCCGTGCAGATGCCTTGTAGACATTGATTCATTGGCCAAAAGTAAGTAGTGACCCTTCCCAATGATTAGGAGTTTTACATGCCTTCAATTTCATGGCAACGTTTAAGGGAAGGCCCTTTCTGGTCCAGCATAAAGCAGGATCCAAGAAGAAGTGGTCTGATGAGTTGATGAGTCTCCGAAATTATGGGATTGAATTCAATTTTGGGATGAACTGGATCAGGCCTGGATCGACCTCACAAATGCTCTTTTGAACAAATAGAGACAAATTCCTATAGACGTTCACACCATGTTAACACCCTCAAGTCATTAATACCATTGCCCATGTACTATTTGGGCAGAATGTGCTCATAAGTGGGACTTGTGTTTAGGATCGACGTCACAAATAACTGGTTTATTTCTTTCTCACAACGTAGTTCCAAAAGTATGCGGACTCCTCTTTCTATTCATCAAGTTTAGATGTTTTTTTGCCACCTGTACTGAAAGGAACTCCAGTGGCCTTCACCAGAGCCCAGACTTTACCTTCACCGAACATCTTAGAGACCTCACCCACTGTACTTGGGACATCCATCACTAAATGACACTATTGCTTTTTACGTTGATAAAGGTGGAGCAGGAGTTCATCTACTACGTCCACGACAACTCCGAGACGTTGGAGGACTGCTTCACCATCACAGCCAACGCCACGGACATCCGTAAACACAGCACGCCCAGGACGGTGTACGTCCAGATCACACCGGTGAACGATGAACCTCCGGTTATTACAGCCAACAAAGTGCTCAAGGTGGGTGGACTATAAATCCATGCTTTTCCTTTTATACCTGTTTTCAGAACCAATTTTGTCCACTATATGGCCAAATGTTTTAGACACCTAGTTATAGCGTCTCTAGTTATAGAGAAGGCCTGGGTCACAGTGTACATTCCAGCTCATCCAAATGGGTTGAGGTTATGGCCCTGTGCAGGCCACTAGGGTTTCTTTTGTCTCAAAGGCCACAGTCTGGACATTAAACTTTGTCACGTGTACACTTTGATGTACACTGATTAGTCAAAATATTAGGACCACCTACCTGAAGACCCAAACAGAAGGCTTGTTTTGGCACACTATGTGGACAAAAGTATTGGCACACCGTTTCTAATATTTGAAAGTATATGTTTTAGCCAGTACAGTTGCTAACAGGTGTAATAAATCAATTCTATAATGGCAATTACATTATTCCAACCATGCAGTAACAGTTTAGGGAAGGGCCTTTCCTGTTCCAACCCTTTCCTTTTCAGTTTGAAGAAACTCCTGCACAGTGGCCCGCACAGATTACTGACTGAACAGCTTTGGAATAAACCGGAACATCGATTGAGACTTTCTAGACCAACATCAGTGCCCAGTGAAATACAAATACAAATCCTCTTTTGACTGTATGGGCACAAATTCCCACAGACATGCAAGTCTCATCCTGTCACTCATTTTTAATACCATTTGTTTTTGAATTGGGATGTCCGACAAGCTCGTGGTCATAGTGCCATATTTCTGTTTTGGTCCACTATGCCCAAGAACAAAGTGAAGCTCTAAGTATAGACTAATTTTGGAAGCAATCTGAAGATCCATTACGCTTCCGTGTCCAGATGATTTGGATTCCTGAAGGCTAACGGCCAGTCAAAATTAAAAGGAAAGGATCGGTGTGCTAGAAAGTCACACAAACAGCAACTACGCAGATCAGCCATAACATGAAAACCACCTCCTTGTTTCTACACTCACCGTCCATTTTATCAGCTCCACTTACCATATAGAAGCACTTTGTAGTTCTACAATTACTGACTGTAGTCCATCTGTTTCTCTGCATGACTTGTTAGCTCCCTTTCATGCTATTCTTCAATGGTCAGGACCCCCACAGAGTAGGTATTATTTATTTAGGTGGTGGATCATTCTCAGCACTGCAGTGACACTGACATCCATAAGTATCCACAAGAGGGCGCACTGCACCAATTTTAGGGCCACTTCCATAAGACATCAGACACCAACATGAGGGCACGACAGTGGGCAGTCAGGATAGTGTCTACAGCACACACAATTAAATCCCTAATTGATATAATTCAATAAAATAACATGTTCTACTCATCATATTTAAAGTACAACCCCAAATCAGAAAAAGTTAGGACTGTGTGGAAAATGCAAATAAAATAAACATGCAGTGTTCCTTTAACTTACTTTGACTTGATTGCAGACAGTGTAAACCCAACATATTTCTTCATTTCATTTGTTAATAAACATCCATTCCTGCATTTCAGGCCTGCAACACATCCCAAAAAAAGTTGGGACGGAGGGCAATTTAAGGCTAGTAATGAGGTGAAAAAACTAAATGATGCGATTCCAAACAGGTCATTGTGATCATGGTTTTGGAGTCTTTGATGAGCAAAGATGATCAGAGGATCTCCGGTTTGTCCACAAATGTGTGAGAAAATGATTGAAATGTTTAAAAACAACGAACCTGAAAGAAAGATTGGAAGGGATTTGCTTGTTCTCCCTCTACAGTGCATAATATCATTAAACCATTCAAGGAATCAGGAGGAATTTCAGCTTGTAAAGGCCAAGGGCGCAAGCTTAATCTGAATGCCCGTGATCTTTGATGTTTGTAGAAGCAGTCTGCATGCCTAGGTGCTTGGTTTTATACACCTGTGGCCATGGAAGTGATATAAACACCTGAATTCAATGATTTTGTATGGGTGAGTGAATACTTTTGGCAATATAGTGTATATCAGACCACAATGCATTAATAGAATATAAATAAATCCAAAGACAACTGAGTATGACTGACTATGAGTCAAGTCTGCAGGATGTTGTAACTTCCCTAAACCAGGACGGTTTGGTCTGTCTTACCAGCGTGTGTGTCATGAGGCTGGAATTTTGAGTTACGTTATGTGCATGTGCCTGTGCCTATTTTAACACATAAGTGTTAAGTTTTGTGCTGGAAATCACTGTAGCACTTGTCTTTGGTACCACCTGAATGTCAGATATCTTAGTCACATAACGTTTCCCGTCACCTCGGCTGTAACGCTAACCTAGACTTTTAACCCCCACTGAGTCACCAAGACATCAGCCATTAAAACAGCTGAGCAAAGCTTTCATTCGAAATAGTCGAATTCTTTTACCATTTCTCATGCTGACCGATATTCAAGTGAGCTGACTCGATCTTATTCTGGAAGTGTTGAAATCGCACATCCTTTTCTATCTTAGTCTGTGCTTGCATCAGCAAGATACGAAGCCATGAAGTTTCCAGGCTGAGTAGTTTTTCACCCAGATGTCGCAGATGTGATGATTAGATCCACACGGCTGCTTTAATAGACTGTGATCTAATTTTTCCCAACAAAAACAATGCATATTGAAGTACTCATATTACCTGCATAGCAATAGCTTTTCATTTTCTACAATTACTGACTGTAGTCCATCTGTTTCACCCTGTTCTTCAATGGTCAGGACCCCCACAGGACCACTAGAGAGCAGGTATTATTTAGGTTGTGAATCATTCTCAGCACTGTAGTGACACTGACACGGTGCTGGTGTGAGTGAATAAGACACAGCTGTATCCAGTCACTGTCCACTCTATTAGACACTCCTACCTAGTTGGTCCACCTTGTAGATGTAAAGTCAGAGACGATCGCTCATCTATTGCTGCTGTTTGAGTTGATATTTTTGGTTGGTGGACTATTCTCAGTCCAGCAGTGACAGTGAGGTGTTTAAAAACTCCATCAGCACATACCAGCACAACACACACTAACACGCCACCACCATGTCAGTGTCAGTTCAGTGCTGAGAATGACCCACCACCTAAATAATACCTGCTCTGTGGTGGTCCTGTGGGGGTCCTGACCATTGAAGAACAGCAAGAAAGGGGGCTAACAAAGCATGCAGAGAAACAGATGGACTACAGTCAGTAATTGTAGAACTACAAAGTGCTTCTATATGAAATGGACAGTGAGTGTAGAAACAAGGAGGTGGTTTTAATGTTATGGCTGTTAAGTCTTGCGAGATACCTTCTCAACCAGGTGTCCAAATACTTTTGGCCATACAGTGTACACTAAAAATTCGACCAGTTTACCTTTGTACATGTCCATGATGTTCTTTTCATTCGTCCAGGTCTGGGTTGACTCTATGACAGAAGTCACTACAGAGGACTTGAAGGCAAAAGATGACGATACCAGTCCAGAAGATCTACACTACATCATCACTCAACCCAGTAACGGTCACCTGGCTCTGAAGAGTGCTCCCAGTAGACCCATTATGAACTTTACGCAGACTCACATTGACCACGGAGAGCTACTGTTTGTGCACAATGGTAAGATGATCGACCATCTGACAGCCCTGACCTCAGCCCCGTTGAATTTTTGGACTTTATGGTCCACCAAGCTCATGGTCAGGTGTCCAAATACTTTTGGTCATATACAGTAGTGTTCAAAAAAATAGCAGTGATTTTAAAAAAGTGAATAAAGCACAAAATCATTATAATAACTTTTATTTCCATAAATGCAAATGCACTGAAAATACTACACTTTTAATTCTGAATCAAAACATTAACAACATTTAGCCAGTTTGTGTTCATCCTTTACAGAAAGTTAAGAAAAATGAATATTAGGCTGTTCAAAATAATAGCAGTGCCAGCATTTTTCTTTAAAAACTCAAAAAATTTATCTATAAACTGAAAATGTTTGAGGTTTCACTTTACTTTAAATTACTGAACTAATATTTAGTGGCATAACGATTGTTTCCGAGATCTGTGTTGCATGGAGTCGACCAACTTCTGGCACCTCTGAACAGGTATCCAGTCCAGGATGATCAGACTACATTCCACAGTTCTTCTGCAATTTGGGGTTTTGCCTCAAAAAAACGCGTTTCAGATTTCAGCCCACAAGTTCTCTCTGGGATTGAAGTCAGGGGATTGGGCTGGCCACTCTATTACCTTAATCTTGTTTGTCTGTAACCAAGATGTTTTGGGTCATTGTCATGTTAAAACACCCATTTTAAGGACATTTCTTCTTCGACATAGGGCAACATGATCTGCTCAAGTATTCTGATATATTTAAACTGATCCATGATCCCTTGTATGCGATAAATAGGTGTAACACCATGGTATGAAAAACATCCTCATATCATAGTTTTGTACCACCATGCTTTACTGTCTTCACAGTGAACTTTGGCTTGAATTCAGTGCTTGGGGGTCGTCTGACATACTGTCTATGGCCACTTGACCCAAAAAGAACAATTTTGCTTTCACCAGTCCACAAAATGTTGAGCCATTTCTCTTTGGACCAGTCAATGTGTTCTTTGGTAAATTTGAACCCATTCAGGACGTGTCTTTTTCTTAACAACGGGACTTTGCAAGGAGTTCTTGCTGGTAAATTGGCTTCACTTAATCATCTTCTGTACTCACTGGTAACTTCAGATGTTCCTTGATCTTTCTGGTGGTGATCACTGGCTGAACCGTTGCCATTCTGGCTATTCTTTGATCCATTCAAACAGTAGTTCCACGCTTCCTTCTGCATCTTTCAGGTTTTGGTTGTCACTTTAAGGCATTTGAGATCATTTTAGCTGAGCAGCCTATCATTGCTACACTTCTCTGTATGTTTTTTCCCTCTACAATCAACTTTTTAATCAAAGTACGCTGTTCATCAGAACAATGTCTGGAACAACCCATTTTACCCAGTATTTCAGAAGGAAATGCGCTATGACCAACCTGTGCAACATTTGCCCCCCTCCTACCTTAAATAAGGGCCAAAATTGACACCCATTCTTCTGCAGAATGAATGACTTCACCAATTGAACTCCTCACTGCTATTATTTTGAACAACCCCCTTTCAATCAATGCTTCAATTACTCAGAATGAGCGGCATGCATGTCCTAATTGTTGGGTTTGTTTTGGTTTCAATACTCTACTACACTTTCAAGTAAATTTTTTGCTTTGTAGAAATAGCATTTCTACTAAAAACATTGATTTATCAAGTTAATGGTGTTGGACTGCTATTTTTTTGAACACCACTGTAGCGTATGTGAAATCACATACATGACATGCGGATTGATTCATTATACACTGATCAGCCATAACATTAAAACCACCTCCTTGTTTCTACACTCACTGTCCATTTCATATAGAAGCACTTTGTAGTTCTACAATTACTGACTGTAGTCCATCTGTTTCTCTGCATGCTTTGTCTCTGCATGCTTTGACACTGACGATTAATGGTGGTGGTGTGTTAGTGTGTGTTGTGCTGGTATGACTGGATCAGATTCAGCAGCGCTGCTGGAGTTTTTAGACACTGTGTCCACTCACTGTCCACTTTATTAGACACTCCTACCTAGTTGGTCCACGTTGTAGATGTAAAGTCAGAGACGATCGCTCATCTATTGCTGCTGTTCGAGTTGGTCATCTTCTAGATCTTAATCAGTGGTCACAGGACGCTGTTGGTTGGTGGACTATTCTCAGTCCAGCAGTGACAGTGAGGTCACACCACCACCATGTCAGTGTCCGTGCAGTGCTGAGAATGACCCACCACCTAAATAATACCTGTTCTATAGTGGTCCTGGGAGAGTCCTGACCATTGAAGAACAGGGTGAAAGGGGCCTAACAAAGCATGCAGAGAAACAGATGGACTACAGTCAGTAATTGTAGAACTACAAAGTGCTCCCTCTATAGGGGGATACTGAGTCGCAGTCTCTCACACACAGGTGACTTATACTAGAGAAAGTAGAGGTATAAGCTTTAATACTAAACACTTCTTCAGACCCCAACTTGAAGCCAGACACTGGATATACAACTTCTCAGTGACCGTAAGAATAGCCTCCAATATGTCTGGTGCTATAATGTCAATAATGCTTGCTACCAGTAGCAGAGCTGAGATTCGAACTCGGAACTCAGTGTGCCATCTGGGCGCCTTCTCCCCCTTCCTTAATTGTTCTTGGTTGCCAGAAAGCTCGATATTAATCCTACCCGCCAGAGCACTTGGCAATAATAAAAAGCTCATCGTCAATTTTGATGCGTCCCAGTGGTACCGTTCCAGTCAGGCTGCTTTACGGGTGATGATAATATGGGCATAATTGTGTTCTGCAGGAGCCACAGCAGGAGGCTTCAGCTTCCAGGTAAACGACGGTGTAAACTTCGCTCCGAGGCAGATATTCAGCGTCACGGCTCGTGCCCTGGTTCTGCGTCTGGAAAGGAGCGGCCCGCTTAAGGTGTTCCCAGGTAAACATGCTAGATTACCAGGGTAATCCATTTAATCTATTGCGTTTCAGTATTGCACACATTGGCACTGACATTACTCAAGCGCGACTATGTTCAAAACAGCTGCACACACACACACACTTCGTTGTTGGAAAACAATATAAAAAACATCTGGTTGGTCTTTCTGGGACATTTAACAGGGTTTTAAGGTAACATCTGGTATCACATTACTATATGGTTACAACCACAACAAATGCAAACAGGCGCAAGAAATCAATTAAATAAAGAAAATATGCTTCCAATTTTGCAGCAACAGTTTAGGGAAGGCCCTTCCTCCCCGAAGAAAAGCTTGGTTTAAAGAAACTCCAATGTCCTGCACCTAAACAGCTTTGGAATAAACAGGAACATCAATTGAGGCTTTCTTGACCAACATCAGCCCAGCCTGACGAATGCTCGTTTGACAGAAAAGGCACAAATTCCCACACACACATGCTTCAAAGTCCTCTCAGAAGCCCTCACAACATCATATACAGTGTCCAGTCACATAATTATGACCATGCGTAACTCATGACCTTTCTTGACCGACATCGGCCCAGCTGTACGAATGCTCTTTTGACCGAACAGACACAAATTCCCACAGACATACAGTGTATCACAAAAGTGAGTACACCCCTCACATTTCTGCAGATATTTAAGTATATCTTTTCATGGGACAACACTGACAAAATGACACTGACACAATGAAAAGTAGTCTGTGTGCAGCTTATATAACAGTGTAAATTTATTCTTCCCTCAAAATAACTCAATATACAGCCATTAATGTCTAAACCACCAGCAACAAAAGTGAGTACACCCCTAAGAGACTACACCCCTAAATGTCCAAATTGAGCACTGCTTGTCATTTTCCCTCCAAAATGTCATGTGACTCGTTAGTGTTACTAGGTCTCAGGTGTGCATAGGGAGCAGGTGTGTTCAATTTAGTAGTACAGCTCTCGCACTCTCTCATACTGGTCACTGAAAGTTCCAACATGGCACCTCATGGCAAAGAACTCTCTGAGGATCTTAAAAGACGAATTGTTGCGCTACATGAAGATGGCCAAGGCTACAAGAAGATTGCCAACACCCTGAAACTGAGCTGCAGCACAGTGGCCAAGATCATCCAGCATTTTAAAAGAGCAGGGTCCACTCAGAACAGACCTCGCGTTGGTCGTCCAAAGAAGCTGAGTGCACGTGCTCAGCGTCACATCCAACTTCTGTCTTTGAGAGATAGGCGCAGGAGTGCTGTCAGCATTGCTGCAGAGATTGAAAAGGTGGGGGGTCAGCCTGTCAGTGCTCAGACCATACGCCGCACACTACATCAAATTGGTCTGCATGGCTGTCACCCCAGAAGGAAGCCTCTTCTAAAGTCTCTACACAAGAAAGCCCACAAACAGTTTGCTGAAGACATGTCAACAAAGGACATGGATTACTGGAACCATGTCCTATGGTCTGATGAGACCAAGATTAATTTGTTTGGTTCAGATGGTCTCAAGCATGTGTGGCGGCAATCAGGTGAGGAGTACAAAGATAAGTGTGTCATGCCTACAGTCAAGCATGGTGGTGGGAATGCCATGGTCTGGGGCTGCATGAGTGCAGCAGGTGTTGGGGAGTTACATTTCATTGAGGGACACATGAACTGCAATATGTACTGTGAAATACTGAAGCAGAGCATGATCCCCTCCCTCCGGAAACTGGGTCGCAGGGCAGTGTTCCAGCATGATAATGACCCCAAACACACCTCTAAGACGACCACTGCTTTATTGAAGAGGCTGAGGGTAAGGTTGATGGACTGGCCAAGCATGTCTCCAGACCTAAACCCAATAGAACATCTTTGGGGCATCCTCAAGCGGAAGGTGGAGGAGCGCAAAGTCTCGAATATCCGCCAGCTCCGTGATGTCGTCATGGAGGAGTGAAAAAGCATTCCAGTGGCAACCTGTAAAGCTCTGGTAAACTCCATGCCCAGGAGAGTTAAGGCAGTTCTGGGAAATAATGGTGGCCACACAAAATATTGACACTTCAGGAACTTTCACTAAGGGGTGTACTCACTTTTGTTGCCGGTGGTTTAGACATTAATGGCTGTATATTGAGTTATTTTGAGGGAAGAATAAATTTACACTGTTATATAAGCTGCACACAGACTACTTTTCATTGTGTCAAAGTGTCATTTTGTCAGTGTTGTCCCATGAAAAGATATACTTAAATATCTGCAGAAATGTGAGGGGTGTACTCACTTTTGTGATACACTGTACCTCAAAGTCTCATGAAAAGCCATCTCGGAAGCCCTCACATCGTAATATACACTCTCGAGTCACATAATTACGACCACGCGTAATGAAAGGGTTAGGGTTAGGTGTGTGATAGGCTGTCTGCACACACATCCCTTGCTGTGAAAGATATGGGGGAACTGTGGGAGGAAACCGGAGCTCCCGGGGGAAACACACGCAGACACGGGGAGAACATGCAAACTCCCAACAGAAAGGACCCGGACTGCCCCGCCTGGGGAACGAACCCAGGACCATTTTACATTTTCAGCATTTAGCAGACACCTCTATCCAAAGCGACTTACAGTACAGTATACAATCTGAGCAATTAAGTGTTAGGGGCCTTGCTCAAGGGCCCAACAGCAGCAACCTGGCAGTGGTGAGGCTTGAACCAGCGACCTTTTGATTACTAGTCCTGTACCCTAACCACTAAGCTACAGCATGCCCATATTATATTATATTTGTATTATTTTCAGTGTATAAGTATCAAAAACAACCCCATTATTTAACAGGACCAGGACCATGGAACACATTAACAGGTTTCTCATACATCCTTATGGGAAGAAATACCTTGAAACTCAATGCCAGTCCCAGAACCAACCGACGTCGAGTTTCAAGGTACCGCTGTGTATATTAAACTCACATGGATCTTGGCGGTAAGTTCTAAGGATCGTCACCATACTGCTAAACTACAGACAGAATATAATTCTCATCCTTTCATTTACAAATGAGCAACAATTATCCTAGCCATATCACACATCTAAAGGCGTGTTGAAAAACAACACATGTACAGTGTTACGCTGCCCGATCTCGGCAGCGTATTATGGGCGCGCTATAAAACAGCGCATTAGTTATTGGCACACTCGTGCGTTCTGTTCTGCTGTTGTTGTTGCTGCTTTTGAGACAGGGGAAACGACCAATAGATCGCTGATCCGTCACCAGGCAGAATGTGAGGACAACCAACCGATCGTTTGGGTTAGACAGCTGCATGGCCAATCAACGTAACGGATCGGGAAAACGGAGGCGGGACCTATCCTTGAAGAGAGGCGCTGCAACACCTACTCGGCCGCCTTTTTTGCGCTCAGACTGGCTGTGGTCATTAAACTGTGTGTTGCTCTGCCAAATGCGTTCGTGTTTTGTAGTTGGGTGTTCGTTGAGTATTTGGTGTTGCTATCAGTGTTCGTTGTGTTAGTCTGTTCTGTTCTGTCCGGTATACTTGGTCAGGTTGTAAATATTATTGTAAATAGTCATTTTCTCCCACCTTGTAAATATTTGCATAACCACTATAAAAAGTAAACGCACCTTTGTTGTTCTCCGTTTATTTTATGGGTTTCCTGTTTAGTTCATTTTGCTAACACTAGTGGCTTCTTTATTTTATTTATCCTTAGTGTTACGGCTTTTACCTCTAGACTGGGTCGTAACATTATATGGGGGCTCGTCCTAAAGAAATTTAAATATTTCTCCTGTCATTTCTTTTCTTTGTCCTGCATAGCTCATTGCATCTGTTGTCAAACATTTTAAACTTCTACATCACCCTAGAAGTTTATTTTTGAGGGTGGGGGAGAGAAGAGTAGGAAAATAGAGTTTTGTTTGTTTGTTTGTTTGTTTTTCTTTTGTTTAAATAATGGCTTCAGCAGCATTTAATCTTGCAGAATTTATTCGTGGTCCCAATGTTGCGCAGTTGGACAGTTGTCGGAAGGATGACTTGGGTGAGATGCAAAGCATTTTGGGGTTAGTGTTTCCAGACAAATGGTTAAAAAGGAAATAAAACAATTGGTGATAGACAGGCTAATTGAATTGGATGTGTTGCAACCAAGTGTTGTGGTAGATACCACGGTTCACTCTGAGGATATGGAGTTGCAATCTGCCTCTGTTGAAAGGGAAGGAGCTACACCTAAAGAGAGAAGGGCCTTGCCTTTGTATACACCTCCAGTGTCTCCGAGGGGATCTGGTGAAGCTAGGTTTAAGGTGCGTATGGCACGTCTGAGGTTGGAGGCTGAGGAAAGGGAAAAAGCACGTTGTGCTGAGATAGACCTCCGGCTCGCAATAAGAAAGCTCGAACTGGAAACCGAAAAAGAGATCCGTTTTCGGGAGCTAGAACTTGGTGTGGCGAAGGCGGCACCAAGCTCAGCCGGCGAAGCGGTGACTGATCGGGTCCAGGGTCCAGTGGGAGCTGTTTTTCCTGAAATGCCAGCTGTGGAACCTCTAGAACCAGCACCGGTGCTAGCCAGGAGCGCTGATGTGAGTAAAAACATTGGCCTGGTCCCTCCGTTCAAGGAGCATGAGGTGGATGCTTACTTCCCAATCTTTGAGAGGATTGCAATTACGTTAAATTGGCCAAAAAGTTTGTGGGCTCTTTTGCTTCAATGCAAATTAGTTGGGAAAGCTCAAGAAGTCTGTTCTGCGTTGTCACTACAACAAAGTATGGACTATGAGTTTGTGAAAGCGGCAGTTTTGAGAGCTTACGAGTTGGTGCCCGAAGCCTACCGACAAAAGTTTAGAAGCACGGAGAAGCGCGGTAGTCATACGTTCGTAGAATTTGCTTATGAAAAGTCAAGTCAGTTTGATAAGTGGTGTTCGGCTAGTAACACAACCACGTTTAATGAGCTTAAGGAGCTTATTCTTTTGGAAGAATTTAAAAAGTGCCTGCCAGATCAGCTGGTGACTTATTTAAACGAACAAAAAGTAATGACACTATCCCAAGCTGCGACGCTGGCTGATGAGTTCGCCTTGACTCATAAAACAGTTTTCGTGGGTCCATCGGTCAACACTGGTTTACAAATGTCTAAAAATCGGCCTAGGGTTAAGTTTGTACCGAAATCGGAAAAGAATGAGGAAAGAATTTGTTTTTACTGCCGTGAACCAGGTCACTTTATTGCCGAGTGCGGGATGTTAAAGAAAAAAAATGAACGTGGCAAATTCGTTAAAAAGGTGAATGCATTTAGTTCTGGAGGGACCCTTGTTGTCCCCTCTGTCTCGGTAGACGTAATAGAACCCGTGTTTAAACCGTTTACAACAATGGGTTATGTTTCTATTCCCGGTTCAGAGGAAAAACAGCACATTTCCATATTACGGGATACAGGTGCGGCTCAGTCGCTTATGTTGGATTGTGTATTACCGTTTACGTCTGATAGCTATAGTGGCAGTGACGCTTTACTACAAGGGGTGGGTATGGACATTATTCGTGCCCCGCTACATAATGTTCTTGTTGAACTGCCAGATTTTGTAAAGCAAGGAAAAATTGCTATTCGTCCGCAGTTACCGGTAAGCGGAATTTCACTTATTCTCGGCAATGATCTTGCCGGTGATAAACTTTGTACAGTACCTGAAGTTGTTAATGATCCTTTTAAAAATGTTAATGAAACAGAGTCCGAATTGTATCCGTCTTGTGTTTGTACTCGTGCCATGAAACGAAAATGTCCTGATATGGTTCACTTGTCTGACACTATTTTTATGGAAGAGTTTATGTCACCGCCGGTCTCTGATGTAAAAGATGAAATGGATGTTTGTGACGCGACTGCTGTGAGTAATAACACTGATTCTTTTGTAACGAGAGAAGAACTTATATTAGAACAAAAGAAAGATGCTACCTTAAGGCATTGTTTTAAGTTTGTTGAGACACCTAAATCTGTTAAATCTCCTGGTCAATATTATTTGTACAATGATGTGTTAATGAGACGGTGGTCTCCTGTTTGTATTTCAGATGACCGATCGGATGTGTGCCAGATTGTCGTGCCTCAGCCATTTAGATTGCAAGTTCTCTCATTGGCTCATGATCATCCCTGCTCTGGACATTTGGGAATTCGGAAGACCTATCAGCGAATTCTCCGGTACTTTTTCTGGCCATCTTTAAAATCGGACGTATCCAGGTACTGTAGCACCTGTCACGTGTGTCAACTTGTCGGTAAGCCAAATCAGAAAGTTAAACCTGTACCACTTCGCCCAATCCAAATTAGCTGTGAACCGTTCGAGCGAATCCTAATAGATTGTGTAGGGCCACTACCCAAAACGCGTTCAGGAAATAGTTACATGTTAACTATAATGTGCGCCGCTACTCGGTTCCCTGAGGCCATACCTATTAGTTCCCTTCGCTCCCGTGTCATTGTGAAGGCTTTGATTAAATTCTGTACCACCTTCGGATTACCAAAGGTAATTCAATCAGACCAAGGCTCTAATTTTATGTCGAGATTATTTTCGCAAGTAATTAAGGAACTTGCAATAAAACATCAAGTTTCCTCGGCATACCACCCTGAGTCACAGGGAGCTCTGGAACGCTTTCATCAAACGTTCAAAAATATGTTGCGTACATATTGTTTCGAATTGGAGAAGGACTGGGATGAAGGAGTACCGTTCTTATTATTTGCTGTTCGCGACGCGGTACAAGAATCGCTTGGTTTTAGTCCTTCCGAATTAGTTTTTGGTCATGTTGTTAGAGGTCCACTTCGTGCGCTCCAGGAACAGTGGTTGTCCCTGAGGTCACAATCGAAGTCTAAGTCGGTTTTAGAGTATGTGCAGTCTCTTCGTGAGCGAATGGAAACTGCACGAAAATTGGCCGCTCGTTCATTATCCTCGTCACAGGAGGATATGAAAAGGGGGTTTGACCGTAAGTCTGCGCCCCGTTCATTTCAGGTTGGCGATTTAGTTTTAGCTTTGCTTCCTGTGCCTGGTGCGTCCCTACATACACGTTTTTCTGGTCCCTATACGGTGTTAGAAAAATTAAGTAACGAAAATTATTTAATTAGTACGCCCAACCGCAAAAAGAAAACTCGTGTAAGTCACATCAATTTGTTAAAACTGTATCGTGCCCGTCCCTCCCAGCTACTGTCAGAACCAGCAGTGGTGTCGGTGGTATCTAAACCAGGGGGTTGCGAATATTCGCCTGAGTCCGATAGCCTTCATTTAGGACGTTATGGTTTGCCCAGTGCCCGTCTGTTAAATTCGGTGGCGCTAGAAAATCTCGACGCAAAATTGGCTGCGTTATCTCCAGATGCGCAGCAAGAGTTAAAGGCTCTGATTGGCTCTTTTCCGGAACTGTTCTCTGACACCATCGGGCGCACCTCAGTGTTATATCATGACATTGATGTCGGTGACCACCCTCCAATCAAACAACATCCCTATAGAGTCAATCCGACCAAACGCGACATTCTTAAGCAGGAAACGGCGTACTTAATTCAAAATGGTCTCGCCGCTCCTAGCTTTAGTCCGTGGTCGTCACCGTGTATCCTAGTACCGAAATCTGATGGTACATTTCGCTTTTGTACGGACTTTAGAAAGGTAAATTCCGTAACGAAACCGGACTCCTATCCTTTACCCAGGATGGAGGATTGTGTAGACAGTGTTGGTTCAGCGAAATTTGTGACGAAGTTGGATCTGTTAAAAGGGTATTGGCAGGTTCCCCTTACACAGCGCGCGTCGGAAATTTCGGCATTTGTAACTCCTGATTCGTTCCTCCAGTATTCGGTAATGGCCTTCGGGTTACGGAACGCCCCCGCAACGTTCCAACGCTTAATGAACATGCTGTTGTCTAACATTCCCCAGTGCGCGGTTTACTTAGATGACGTAGTCGTTTATACCGAGTCCTGGAAACAGCATATCTCGATTTTAAAAACGGTGTTTACACGTTTAAAGGAAGCCAAATTAGTGTTACATTTAGAGAAGTGTGAATTTGGTAAAGGTGTTGTGTCCTATCTGGGCAAGGTTGTTGGCAGTGGTCAGGTGAAACCACTAGACGCAAAGATCCAGGCGATTCAAAATTTTCCCGTGCCTACCACAAAACGAGAATTGCGACGTTTCCTTGGTATGGCCGGATACTATCGCTGTTTTTGCAGGAACTTCTCAACCTTAGTAAACCCGCTAACTAATTTGTTACGTGCAAACGTATCATTCGCATGGTCCCCCGAAGCTGAGAGTGCTTTTGTTTCGATCAAGACCCTATTAAGTGGATCTCCCGTGTTATCCGCACCAGTGTTTAACGAACCATTCAAATTAGAAGTTGACGCATGTGACACAGGTGCAGGTGCCGTACTCGTCCAAGAGGATGAGCTTGGAGTTGATCACCCAGTGTGCTTCTTTTCCAGGAAATTTTTAAAACATCAACTCGCTTACAGCACAATAGAAAAAGAGGCCCTGGCGCTGTTATTAGCCCTGCAACATTTTGAGGTTTATCTGGGTAGCAGCAGCAGTCCGATCCGTGTCTTTACAGATCACAACCCATTGCTATATATACACCGCATGGCGAACGCTAATCACCGGCTGATGAGGTGGTCCTTAATATTGCAGGGATATAATTTAAAAATTATACATCGGAGGGGACTTGACAACATAGTGGCTGACGCACTCTCGCGCGGAATTATGTAAGTTTGTCTTTTCTATTATGTTCCTTATTGTGTGGGTTTTGTTTTGTGGGTGGGGGTGTTACGCTGCCCGATCTCGGCAGCGTATTATGGGCGCGCTATAAAACAGCGCATTAGTTATTGGCACACTCGTGCGTTCTGTTCTGCTGTTGTTGTTGCTGCTTTTGAGACAGGGGAAACGACCAATAGATCGCTGATCCGTCACCAGGCAGAATGTGAGGACAACCAACCGATCGTTTGGGTTAGACAGCTGCATGGCCAATCAACGTAACGGATCGGGAAAACGGAGGCGGGACCTATCCTTGAAGAGAGGCGCTGCAACACCTACTCGGCCGCCTTTTTTGCACTGGCTGTGGTCATTAAACTGTGTGTTGCTCTGCCAAATGCGTTCGTGTTTTGTAGTTGGGTGTTCGTTGAGTATTTGGTGTTGCTATCAGTGTTCGTTGTGTTAGTCTGTTCTGTTCTGTCCGGTATACTTGGTCAGGTTGTAAATATTATTGTAAATAGTCATTTTCTCCCACCTTGTAAATATTTGCATAACCACTATAAAAAGTAAACGCACCTTTGTTGTTCTCCGTTTATTTTATGGGTTTCCTGTTTAGTTCATTTTGCTAACACTAGTGGCTTCTTTATTTTATTTATCCTTAGTGTTACGGCTTTTACCTCTAGACTGGGTCGTAACATACAGTTAGTCCTGATTAAAGCACGGTCGCATTTTAAATGAAAATGTGCGTACTTTAGGTGTTTACTTTGCTTACTAGGCTTATAAAATGAAAGAAACTGTCCTTTCTGAGGTGTTTGTGTTCTGGAAAATGTCTGTAATTCAGAGCCTAGTGAGTGTTAATTAACTTGAAGTTTCAGATGTAACTGGCTGATAAAAGGTGTCGCCACACAAATAAGTCCAAAACGTTCAGGCATCAAAGCCTCCAAGCTAAAACAACGTGGTTGTGTTTATAGCCCGATCCAGACGTTTGCACTTTTGCTTTGACTGCACTTTAACAGCTGCAGCTCATCAGGAGGGACGTTTTCCCTTGTCTTTGTTTTATCCAGGCACTTCATCCCTCATTTCGAGAGAGGTTCTCAAAGCAGTAACCAACGACGATGAAGGCGGCGGGAACCGCACCATTGTTTTTAGTGTTGTTAATTCGCCCAGATTTGGAAAGCTGGTAAAGGTGGAGACGGACGAGGCAAAGAGAGAGATTTCTACCTTTACACAAGAAATGGTGAGTATAGTAAACCGTCGTGCTATTTTAATCTGGCTAAAGTGCTAAGGCTCTAGTTCTACAATTACTGACTGTAGTCCATCTGTTTCTCTGCATGCTTTGTTAACCCCCTTTCATGCTGTTCTTCAATGGTCAGGACCCCCACAGAGCAGGTATTATTTAGGTGGTGGGTCATTCTCAGCACTGCGGTGACACTGACATGGCGGTGTGTTCGTGTGTGTTGTGCTGGTATGAGTGGATCAGACACAGCAGCGCTGCTGAAGTTTTTAAATACCGTGTCCACTCACTGTCCACTCTATTAGACACTCCTACCTAGTTGGTCCACCTTGTAGATGTAAAGTCAGAGACGATCGCTCATCTATTGCTGCTGTTTGAGTCGGTCATTTTCTAGACCTTCATCAGTGGTCACAGGACGCTGCCCACGGGACGCTGTTGGCTGGATATTTTTGATTGGTGGACTATTCTCAGTCCAGCAGTGACAGTGAGGTGTTTAAAAACTCCAGCAGCGCTGCTGTGTCTGATACACGCATACCAGCACAACACACTAACACACCACCACCATGTCAGTGTCAATGCAGTGCTGAGAATGATCCACCACCCAAATAATACCTGCTCTGTAGTGGTCCTGTGGGGGTCCTGACCATTGAAGAACAGGGTGAAAGGGGGCTAACAAAGCATGCAGAGAAACAGATGGACTACAGTCAGTAATTGTAGAACTACAAAGTGCTTCTATATGGTAAGTGGAGCTCATAAAATGGGCAACGTGTGTAGAAACAAGGAGGTGGTTTTAATGTTATGGCTGATCGGTGTATTATATATATATAGATATAAGGCCTAACTCACAGTCAACGTTCCAATTCATCTCAAAGGCAAGAGAGAGAGAAAGAGAGTTGCCAGTCAGTTAAAAAAAGAACATTCCTTAATCCAACATTACAGATAAGTCTTTAACTATCTACCGTTCATAATATTGTGGAAAGATTCAGGTAATCAGGTGAGATCTCAGTATTTGTATGGCAAAGGACTTCCCAGAAACTGTAATCAATTTTATACATCTGTAAGCAGTTGGTGTGTAGTTATTCGCAGGGGTGTCTACATACTTTTGGCTATGAAGTGCACATTCATTTTCATGTATTTTTCTCTCATGACCAGCATTATAATATTTTACTTGCGTTTATTTCAGATAAATGACGGTAAGGTGGCATATGAACAAAACGTAGACTCTGTGGGATGGGCAACCCTAGACAGGATCACGTTCACCATGTCATCACCTCCCGCCAGCTTAGAAGCTCAGAACCTGGATATCGACGTCTCTTATGAAAACGCAGGACCCGAGCAAAGCTCTCGTCTTCTTAAAAACACAGGTACGGACCCTTAGACCCAAGGTTGTGTTACTGAGACTTTTCTGGTCTTACTACACTACACTGAATGATTTCAGATTGAATGTATATACACGGAAGTAGCCAGTCCAATGGTATTTCTCCAATGGCTCAACAAATCAACCCAGAAGTCAAATATGGTCCCAGAATGGTACCAGATCTACAGCACTGCAGATGCCTTTAACCCTTGGGTACCTCTAGGGTTCATGAATCTACAATTAGAAAAGCGTAGAAAGGAGGAAACTACTGCTAACCTTGTAGTTCTACAATTACTGACTGTAGTCCATCTGTTTTTCTGCATGCTTTGTTAGCCCCCTTTCATGCTGTTCTTTAACAGGACCACTACAGAGCAGGTATTATTTAGGTGGTGGATCATTCTCAGCACTGCAGTGACACTGACATGGTGGTGGTGTGTTAGTGTGTGTTGTGCTGGTATGAGTTTTTAAATACCGTGCGGTGTGCAGGCGCTGTTGGCTGGATACTTTTGACTGGTGGACTATTCTCAGTCCAGCAGTGACAGTGAGGTCAGTCAGTGATACTGCAGTGCTGAGAATGATCCACCACCCAAATAATACCTGCTCTGTAGTGGTCCTGTGGGGGTCCTGACCATTGAAGAACAGCATGAAAGGGGGCTAACAAAGCATGCAGAGAAACAGATGGACTACAGTCAGTAATTGTAGAACTTCAAAGTGCTTCTATATGGTAAGTGAAGCAACAACAGCATTTCATAGCAAGAACATTATGGTAACTGTCAAACATTGCTGCGTTAGGTGCCCAGATGATGCAGCGGGATAATCCGGGACAATCTGGGCGCCCCCTAGCAGACAAAATTGGCCATTAAGTCTGCTGCGTGGGAAAAGACCGGACTGAAAGGTGGGTGGGGTCTTCAACGCTGTCCAAGATGTTTGTACAGGAAGTGGAAGAGCACTGAGATCAATGCATGACCCTTAGTACGCAAATACGGGCGACAAATACCCTCCTTGGATGCAACCGGAGTCTCCAGCAGCGGAAGACTAACTGGATAAGCCAAATTGGGAGAAATGCATAAATTACCCTATCCTCTACCCTCTGATAAAGATACTGACACAAGGAACTAAGGAATACAAGAAGCATTATCTGTTCTTTATAAGGAATTACTACTAGCCAATATAAAGAAGCACACAGCTGCTTTACATGTGTAGGAAGAGGGTGGTGTTGAGGTTTCAAGCTCAATGGTTCATGCATAAGCACTTGGCTGGTGTCAGATTTCCAGCTAGCATGCCACCTGAGCGTCCCAAAAGGATCTTTTTTAACAAACAGCATTAATTAGTCTTCGTTGTAAAGTATTCTGTTTATTCACTAATTAAAATGTCATTTTAATAACAGACTTCACCGAGTAAGCCAAGTACTGATTGCGACATTATAATGCAAAGCAAAACCTATGGTGATTTACCTTAGTAACCTTCCAAACCATTTGTGTAACCTATTGTTCCATTTTAGGGGCGGTGGTAACAGAAGGCGGCAAAGTCGTGATTGACGAGACCATGTTGGACGGATCGAATCTCCTCACCAAGCAACCCGAATCCCGACGCAACTCCTATGAAGTCTGGTACCGGGTCAAGTCCTTACCTCGACACGGCGTCATCGTCGTAGGTGAACGGAACCTCACCAAGGAAAAGCCCTACTTCTCTCAGTTCATCCTGAACAAATTCGGAATAACGTACATGCACGACGACTCCGAGACCCTTTGCGACCACTTCGTGTTCGACACCTTCCTCAACCTGAAGAGTAAGCCCGCGCAGCGCCCTGCGGATGACCGCGAGGCGGTGGAGGAAACCTTTAACGTCACCGTCACGCCGGTTAACGATCAGCCACCCGTCTTGAAAACCAAGACCCCGGGTGTGAAAGTTGTCCAAGGAGACACTGTGGTTCTGGGTCCGAGCGATTTGAACGTCGAAGATCTCGACAACCTCCCTGATGAAATCCGGTACACTGTGATCAGCAGACCGAGCAACGGCTTCCTGGCTCTTGCGGGAGGTTTAAATCTCTCAGTGGATACGTTTACTCAAGCCCAGATCAACAACGGGGAGGTTTTATTCATCCAAGACGGCAGCCCTACTTCTGGGGTGTTCTATTTCAGCGTCACTGATGGCCACCATCGACCGGTTTACAAACTCTTCAATCTAGAAGTTCTGAAGATCACAATTTCAATTATCAATCAAACAGATGTGATCCTGGAACAGGGGCGGACGTCTGTGGTTCTCACACAGGCACATCTGGCAGCAGGAACCAATGGGAAGAATACGACTGTGCAATATAGAATTACGGCTCCTCCATCGTATGGGAAACTTCTCATGGACGGTCTGGAGGTTACCGATTTCGGTCAGGATGCTCTTCAAGCAAGTAGATTAAGTTACCACATGGTCGGTCTTAAATCCTCGCAGGATAGCTTTGAGTTTACGGCATTCACGTCAGAGGCGAACCTGACCGATCAGGTAGTAAACATCACCGTTAAGCCTTTGATAACCTACGCGGAAGACGTACGGATTCCGAATGGAATACGTTTCAAGATCAAGGCAGAACTTCTGAATGTCTCGGAGCTTACTGCGATCAGTGACAGCGATCCTTCATTTGAGATTGTGTCCCCTCCAACGTATGGGAAGGTCAAGACGAAACAAGACGACCCCGCCAGAGCATTTTTATTCAGTGACTTGCTCAAGGAGGAGATCTTCATTGAGATGAAGGCCAACCTTACTGGAGTCCTGGAGGTTCAAGACTCGTTCGGATTCCTCCTTAAAGCTGGAAATCTCCAATCTGCGTACGGGAGGTTTGTCTTCACCATAGTGCCATACGATCCTCTCATGACGACGCCTGCACCGTGGTACACCACTAGTACCGTTTCACCCAGGCAAACCACAACGAGTCCTTCTCTGCTTTCCGATTCTCCTTCAGTCCGGCCCACACAACATGCCACCAATTCCCTACCGAAGTTCAAAGGGCGCAATCGCTGGGGTAACTCGACCCGCACCGACTCGTCCGACTCGTATGCCACTACGGTGCACAAACCCGCTCACGGACTTGACATCTCTCCGGAGAAAGACACCCCAGTAAGGGTTGAGTCAGTCGCCCAGACTACCTCCTCCAACCCCATGGTCATAATTCTCCCCCTCTTGGCTCTTTTGCTTGTTGTAACTGTGGTCATACTAGTCTTAATCTTGAGGCGAAACCAACAGAAGAAGCAGAAGCCTTTGAGCGACGCATCTGCTCGTCAAAGTTGTCCTGAGAGTAGGTCGTTTCCCGACCACCCAGAGTGGACGGCAAAGGTTCCTTTAGTGACCGTAACCCCTCTCAGCCCGAGTAGTCCGACTCTGACGAGACTTCAGGGCGAGTCTACGACTCCGGGTTCATTTGGAGACCTGGACTCCGAGGCCGGTCAGTTTGGCAGGATCGCGACCCCCAGGCTGAGGCACAATCAGTACTGGGTGTGAACTCGGACACACTGATGTAAATACGTTTGATTTGTAAACCTTTTTGTTTACACTGACTTTTTGACAATTCCTTTGTAAATGGTATGTCCACATGATATATATGGACAGCCCTGACCTCATCAGTGCCTACCGCAACCTCAAGAAGCACCTTTTCTCATCTAAGATCAGTTTGTAACCTCGCAGATGCCTTTATTTTATTTGAAGCAAGGTAGTAGACAGAACAACATTGTTTGAAGCTGCCTCAGATTGTGCTGCTTGAATCTAGCTGGGTTTGAATTACTGGTGGACTAGGGGTATCAGACTCTCCTAAATAACCTGTGGACCAACTGCAATCGTAATCTGCAATCCTAATGCAAACCTTTTCAGCCGTACGAGGCGAGTTCATGTGCGGATGAGCCTTGTGCCAGCAGAGGTCGGAATTGCACCAGTTATGAGGAACCCTGGTCTGGCTTTTTCCCACCCTGTGAACAACAGCCAATCGTATTCGAAATCCCAGCTAGCGTATATTACCGCCGCGCCACCTGAGCGCTCATAATAAAGGTACTTTTTAATAGCTCGTGTCTACCTCACATATCCACGAGTAAATCACTGTCTATCACTACTGGGATACTATAAAATAGAAAGTATGTATTATGAAAGACGACTATGTATTCATGTGGTCATGTTAAGAGGTACTATATGTGTTTTTATGCTATTGATTATGATATTTAACAATTTAATAATATGTATTTATATAGGTCTGGGACTTTCAATTTTAAAACAGGTTGTTTGCGGTCTGAACTTCACATTTTTTGGAGGGTTTTTCCTGGAACCATTGCTGAGAAAAAGGCCGAACGGAAACAGGACAAATGACATCAGTGTGTCTTTATCAGGCAGGGATAAAAACAGCCTCCAACTCAGCTCCCAGGAATTAATGTAATTTCAATACGTAGGAGGTTCATTATTTATCTGTCTTTGGTTGAAATAGATGGACAGATTGACAATTGTTTGGTATATGTAAGAAAGACTTTTATATGCCTTCATGTATACCAAACAGGCGCCTCTCTATCTGCCAATCAGGGTCCTTAAAGGGACAGTGGTAGCCTAGTGGGTAAAGCTTTGGGCTATCAACTGAAAGGTTGAGAGTTTGAATCCCAGCTCTGCCACGCAGCCCCTGTTGAACCCTTGAGCAAGGCCCTTAGCTCGCTCTCTGCTCGACCCTGCGCTCTGACAACAGCTTCCAAACTGGGATATGCGAAGAAAGAATTTCATTGTACAGTACACATCTGTATATGTATATATGACAAATAAGGTATATCCTTACACAGCGTTTGAGCGTTTAAGACCCCACCCACGTAGTCCGGCATCCCACCCTAGCAGAGATGTGCCTGCTGCAGGCACTGCCAGTTATGCCTGGTAGATGGCGCCCAGCCGACCGGTGGGAATATCCCGCTGTGCCACCTGGGTGCCGAAAACATCAAAATTGTTATTGCATAATTTATTGTCTGTTTTACTACCGTCATAATGCCCCCAGTCGTTGCTCTTATCTTTCGGTCAGAACGACTGACACATTCATCCATTGGCCAATACTGCTGGCTTGTACCATTGACGTCTACGGAAGTGTATTCTCTATGTAGCTATTTATAGACTGCCTTTCAATAATTTATTGGGATTTCTGTCGGCAGGCGTAAAGCTTAAATGGTATTTTATTAACATGTAGGTGTGCAACTTGAAGCTTTCTGTGTGACAAAAATTCAATTATACCATTTAAAAGCATATAAAACTAAGGTGTGAGGTAACTTAACAGTTCATCATGTTATTGCAGTTACAGTTATTATTTTATTAGACATTTAAGCTGTATTTATGTATTTTGTATCTCCGTATATCACTGTAATGCTACACAACACTACGTCTGCACTGATTTAAGTATGTAAAGTAAAGCCTTGTTGAACATTTTTATATATATTTTATTATGAGCTACTGAAGGCATTCACAGTGCACGGACGTCTGTACTTTACTACAGTATATTGTATCATTTTGCTCAGGTTATGATTATGCAGATACAGAAAACTGTTGTATTTAGTATTAAACACTGGAGTGTTCGTTATTGTTGTATCTATTAATTATTAGAGCCTGTATTGCACACAATCAAACTGCTGTATCATGCTGAACTCTGTATTACTGTATGTCAACAATCACGGCGTGACTGGGATAAGATGTAAAGGCCTGATAATTTTTTACCCTACTGTATTGTTTGGAACGTTGTGGTACTTCAGCATATCGAGTCTGAAATAAAATGATTCATTGCACAATTACAGTCTATATGTTTTGCGGTTTGTAGCTAAATTATGGGGGCACGTCTGGGTTCGATTCCCTGGATGGACGAGCGGGGTCCGTCATGTTTTACACTTTGGTTACATTCATGACAGGAACGGTAGCTACTCATTACACAAGGTTCATCACTTCACAAGGTTATATCGAACACAGTCATGGACAATTTAGTGTCTCCAGTTCATCTCACTTGCACGTCTTTGGACTGTGGGAGGAAACCGGAGCACCCGGAGGAAACCCACGCGGTCACGGGGTCAAACCCAGGACCTTCTTGCTGTCAGGCGACAGTGTTACCCACTTAGCCACCGTGCCACCTTCCTTTCTGTGTGTAGTTTCCTCCAGGTGCTCTGGTTTCCTCCCACAAGTCCAAAGACTTACAGTCAGGTTAACTTTTGCCTTCTGCCCAATGAACCGACCCACCAAACCCTGACCGGGATAAATCGGTAGTAAAACAGACAATAAATATATGAAATAAAGTGTTTTTAATTCCCTTTTTCTGGGAGCAGAGGTGGCGCAGCGGTATCTTCCGCCCTGGTTCTAATCTCAGCTCTACTACCGGTCGGCTGGGCGCCATCTAGCGGGAACGACTGGCTAATGCCTGCAGCAGATTCAAATTGGCCGTCAAGTCTGTTGGGTGGGGGAAAAAGACCGGACTGATAAAGTGGGTGCAAGAACCCTGATTACTGAGGCATGGGCGAAAAAGAAGGGGTTGAGGGACTGCGCATGGGTCAGAGGGGGCGTGGGGCAGTGGAAGACTAATTGGCTTGGCTAAATCCAGAATTGGATATAATTTTATCGCAAAATGTTTAATTGCCTGAATCCGAACACTTGGGCCATGCAGAGCATGCAAAACATCCCAGGCTGTAAAGTCATAGAGGAACCCATGGGTTGAGGTCAGGACTCTGTGCAGGCCAGTCAAGTTCTTCCACAACAAACTCACTCATCCAACTGGTGCACAGTCATGTTGGAACAGGAAGGGGCCATCCCCAAACTGTTCCCACAAACTTGGGAGCATGAAATTGTCCAAAATCTCTTGGTATGCTAAAGCATTAAGAGTTCCTTTCACTGGAACTGAGGGGCCGAGCCCAACTCCTGAGAAACAACCCCACACCATAATCCCCCCTCCACCAAACTTTACACTCGGCACAATGCAGTCAGACGAGTACCGTTCTCCTGGCAACCGCCAAACCCAGACTCGTCCTCTCTGCTCACTGTTCTTGAGCTAATCTGAAGGCCACATGAAGTTTGGAGGTCTGTAGCGATTGACTAATACCACTGACGGTCGACTGTGGAATATTTAGTAGCGAGGAAATTTCACGACTGGACTTGTTGCACAGGTGGCATCACGGTACCACGCTGGAATTCACTGAGCTCCTGAGAGCGACCCATTCTTTCACTAATGTTTGTAGAAGCAGTCTGCATGCCTAGGTGCTTGGTTTTACATGATTTAAATGGTTGAATACTTTTGGCAATATATTGTATGCCATTGCCACCCTAGTTTTTGGAACAGACTCATGACCCACAGTGACCCTTAATGCACTAATAACTAAAGATATACGATTAAATGAATGTTCTCTGATGGACTACCCATTCATTACACTCTTTCTTCCTCCTGCAGTGTCTATTATTTTACCATCTGGGTTCCCTCTCTTTATTCGGCTGAACCCGTCCTGCAAATAACATAGAGAGAAAAAGAAAACGTACATCCTTTCAGGATGTTATTGCTGCTGAGTCTCTTCCCAAGTGTAATTACCGTGATTTCAAAAGCCCCGGTGTGCTAAATGAAGTGTTCGGCTTTTGAATTGGATTCGCAGGTCGGATTATAAGAGACTGTTATGCTGGTGTAATGAAGTGTTTCTGCAATCGAGAAAAGGACAAAGTGTTGCAAGACGGGGTTGGTTAATAGCACACAGGCTGAGTCCTAACCATTGTGACCACCTCCTTGTTTCTACACTCACTGTCCATTTTATCAGCTCCACTTACCATATAGAGGCACTTTATTCCATCTGTATTCCTCTTTCACCCTGTTCTTCAATGGTCAGGACCCCCACAGGACCACTAAAGAGCAGGTATTATTTGGGTCATGGATCATTCTCAGCACTGCACTGACACCGACATGGTGGTGGTGTGTTAGTGTGTGTTTTTAAATACCGTGTCCACTCACTGCCCACTTTATTAGACACTATAAAAACACGAGCTGGAACCAGAGCTGGGATCTCGAATACATCGTATTGAATCTCATCTCTGCCATCGGGCTAAGGCTGAGCGGCCACACGAACAACAATTGGCCTGTTGTTCAGATAGGGGTGGGATTAAGCTGGATAGGGACTCTCATGACTGGTACAATTATGACCTCTGCTGGCTGATTGATGGCGCCTGTACAGAGATTAGAATAGAGTGCTTTCAGGGTGTGTCTCTCCGTACACAATGCTGAGCTGCACTGCACTCGTCAAAGTATAAGTAATTAGATGAATACGACTGCTGCCCACGTGTCGGAGGGGGCGTGGGTTAGCTTCGTTCTCCTCGATCAGAGCCGGGGATCGGCATTGGTGGAGAAGAAGGGTGACGCAATCGGGCAATCGGACGCACTAAAAAGGGAGAAAAAGGGGAGAAAAACAAAGTATGTAGAGAAACAGATGGACTACAGTCAGTAATTGTAGAACTACAAAGTGCTCCTATGGATTGGCGTGAACGATAAGGTCACAAATACTGTAAAGCTTGTGTGCTGAAATAAACTACATTTATCTCCTAACTTAACTTATCCCGTATCCTGCGTTCTCATTGGCTGTAGCTCGACATTGCACTCACTGCCAGTGACAACCTAATCTCAACACGTTTCACACCACAGGATTCTGAGTCGCTGACAGGTCCAGAAATTTAGAGTCTGCAAGCGATCGGTGAACGATCAGTTGTAGCCTAGTGGTTAAGGTACTGGATTGGTAATCAAAACGTCGCTGGTTCAAGCCCCTCCACTGCCAGGTTGCCACTTCAGCAAGGCCTCAATTGCTCAGACAATGTGCTGTCACAGCATTGAGAGTCGCTTTGGATAGAAGCGTCTGCAAAATGTCGAAAATGTAAATGGTCAGTGAGCCACAAATACTACACAACTCTGAACAATCACAACCTTATTTTGCATCTCGTACACTAAACTCTCACATGCTTCACAAAGAAATAGCTTTTAAAATAACCAGGTGGTGGAAACAGCTTGACGCTAAACGCTGTGGAATGAATTAGGAGTGAAAAGCTGCCTTGTCCTCTCAACATTCTTGGCTAGGTTAGCGAAATGGCTCATCTTGGGGAATAATTCAATGAAACCCTGACTGCAACACAAACAGCTAAACCTAATGTAGTTTCTGACTAAAATCTATCATGCAGCGAGCTGAAATACCCTATCGATCATAAAAAAGATGACTTGTCTAGTGGCAGCCTGGTTTTCCTGGATCTGATGTGTTAAAGGGTTTTATTGCTTTTCTCTACCAAGGTACATACTCCAAACCACAAAAAAGCAAGCATAAGTGCTGGACATTTATTTGTGCATGTGTGAAAAAAATCCAGGCCAGTTGGAGGTGGCCAGAGGGAGGAGGAAGCAGGCAGCTTCCTTTTTTGTTCTTTTTTTTGTTCTTTTTCAAACAACAAGAAGGAGGCCCTGATAGAGAGGGCTTCCTGGGCTTGGCAACGAAAGCAAACAAGGAACAGCAAAGAATGCCTGGTGGTCCTACATTCCTGACCTTCCCCTACCTGCTAGGTAGAGTTAAAACTCTTGGCATAACATGAAAACCACCTCCTTGTTTCTACACTCACTGTCCATTTTACCATATAGAAGCACTTTGTAGTTCTACAATCACTGACTGTAGTCCATCTGTTTCTCTGCATGCTTTGTTAGCCCCCTTTCTTTAATGGTCAGGACCCTCACAGGACCACCACAGAGACACAGGGAGAGTCCTGATAATTGAAGAACAGCATGAAAGGGGGCTAACAAAGCATGCAGAGAAACAGATGGACTACAGTCAGTAATTGTAGAACTACAAAGTGCTCCTGTTGGAGTAGAGCTGATAAAATGGACAGTAAGTGTAGAAACAAGGAAGCGGTTTTAATGTTATGAAATGTGCTTTTGGTTTGGAGCGTGATCTCCGGGACTCTCCTCCAGGCTGGGTGGAACACGTCTGGAATTCACCAGAGAGTGGGCAGGTCTGGCTAATGGTCTATAACACTCCGCTGTGACCGCCTCGTGAGACACCAGTGCTTGTTTGCTCAAGTGCTCAAGTGCTGCTTAAGCTCTGATTGGATGCCTGAAAGAATCAACATCACTATTATAGTCAGCGGACTGTTTCTGATTACTGTGGCCGAGCGGATTGAAGGAAACATATCAAGTGTCAAAGCTTTGGGAAATGGGACATTTTTAAGGTCAATATGATGATACATGTCTGTTGATGCTGGTCAATAAAAGGCAGACAATCCCCACACCTACAGGTAACACCAAACACAGCACCAAATATAAGGCAGTGCTGACTCTGTACTGGTGGCACCATGAGCAAGGTCCATAGTTCTTTCGGCCCCTGACGTGCTATATCATGATAGACCTTGCTCTGACCCAACAGAGAAACAAACTGGGCAGAGATGGCTTAGAGGCTAAGGTCCTGACCTACTAATGAACATAGACAGGTAGAGGCTAACATGCCAACTCAGACAAGCAAGACGTTGGCACACATGAGCTCCTTCAACTCTCAATTAGAAAGCCGATAGACGGTTGGGAGTGCCATTGCTTTGGGATTCTGCTACCGGGGACCCCGATCACGCCCGAGGAGGGTATATAACTTTTGTACAGGCACAGTGGGTCACAGGCACAGCATCAATGATCCCACCCCATTCTTAGTTCAGTCTTTTCCCACCCGGCAGACTAGTGGCCAATTGTGTCTGCTGTAGGCTGAGATCCGAACTCGGACTATATTTCATTGAGGGTGGCACAGTGGGTAGCATGCTCACCTTACTGCAAGAAGTGCCTCGGTTTGATTCCTTCTGGCTATGAATGGTCACCCTGTGCCCCCTTGGGTTGTCCTCACACAAGTCCAGGCTAATTGGAGCCACTACAAATTGTGAAGGTGTGTCTATCTGATGACCTCCCTGGGGTGTTTCCAGCCTTTTGCCCAAGACCCACGGTGACCCTGAACGGGATAAAGCAAGGACCCTAGTCCCTAGTCCGGTTGTGTGGGAATGCCATTGCTTTGGGAGACAATCCATCAAGTCCTTGGCAATGTAAAGCTTGCTCAACTGTGGGTAGTGTCACTTTGGTTCCAGCAGACTTGTTTTTGGTAGTTCTACCAAGCCATACCCTGTCCTCTAAGCATTAGGTAATAGTCTAACTTTTCTTCCCAACCTTGGCATAGAGACACAGTGGCACAGTGTTCTATGCCACTATCTACACAACCAAGTTGCTGGTTTGAACCAGCAGTAATAGTGACTGTAGGGAGGTTACAAAAGTATTAGCAGTATTAGCAAGGCTGAGAACCGGTGGTGGGTGATGAGGCCAGGGCCCCAACAAGATAATCTTAAAGTGAGGGTTCTGTGTACCACATCAAGCCTAGCAAACCATTTCTTTACAAGTGGCTTTGTGTTCCATAGCATAGTCATGTGAGAACAGGACAGGAAGTCGCCCAAACTTCCTCAAACAAATTCTTTAAAATGTATTTTTATTATGAAGTATTAATATTTATCTTCAATGTAACCATGTGGCACAGCCAAAACCATCAAATACAGCTAATAAAACTGGGGTTTCCCCAACCGAAATGTATTTGCATCAACAGCTTGTTTCAGTTTCTGGCCTGAAGACATGAGTTCAAACAGATCTGGTGGTAAGCACTTGGAACTCTTGGTCCATTGGGGTCTATTGGGCCCAGTCTGAGCACATTGCTTAATTTGCCATGCTAGTTATGGTCGGCATTTGGGGTTCCTCTTAATTGACAAGTCCCCTACGCTTCTTGACCATTCGCTGCAGGTGGAAGTGTTTCTACTGTATATATCAAGGTTGCTTCCTTACAACTTTGCCAGCTCATTTGTTGGAAAAGCTGCCTTTACTGGAACTGAGATGGTCTGGCTCGGTCTGGTTTTCCATGACCATATGAGGTCAGTACACCCAGTGATGCACCAGTTTTCAAGCATTCATGATGGAACCAGCCTGAATGAGAGGGTTCTTTTCTGTCTGTAAATTCACACAGCTTGGTGGGACTGGGGTGCTGCTTGTTGTATTGCAGTCCCCAGCTGGTTTTAAGGGTTCCCTATCTTCACACATATTAAGACAATCGGTTCTCAGTTCTGCGCTATCCCTGTTCTGTACACTTTCTCTGTCACGGGCTGTTGATGTCTGAGTTGTTGGTTTCCGTAACTTGGTCACCTTATTTATTTGCCTTTATTCCCTTTTTTGCCTCAGTATTGTTCTACCTTGGTCAAGCACCTTGCACTTGGGTTCATTTTCAATTCTTGCAGGTGCAGGACTTCACCTCGTACTATATACTATAGCACACGTAGCACTGGACTAGTACCCTGTCTGGGGTCATTATAGCGATATACATACTAGGACAAGTCTAGTCCAAACTGTTAAGAGGGTGTGGGTACTTTTCTGGGCGTGCAGTGTGTTAAAGGAAGTGGCAGTGCACTGAAAGAAGAAGTCAATGTGTGAATACATTCCAAAATGAACAGAATTAGCATATGTAATTATAAACCGCCTAAGGCGTAGAGTTATGTATACATGTAGTTGCTGTTCTAGGCGTTCGTGATTGAAAGGCGACTGGAGATAAGACCATCACAGGTTTAATATCACTTATGATTCTACATACAGTCTGTTGAGTTAATTGATGCCTACTGGCTTTATGATTAGGGATTAGTCTGACCAGCCATCTAGTGATTGGGCCAACAAATATGAGGCTAAACCTGATGCGACCACTCTTTTTTAGAAACACTCTTGATACCAGTGATGCTTTATCCGTCCTTAAGTTGTCCCAGGGGGGTTTGACAAACACCTTGATTCTTTGGTTGTTACCGATCAGCCATAACATTAAAACCACCTCCTTGTTTCTACACTCACTGTCCATTTTATCAGCTACACTTACCATATAGAAGCACTTTGTAGTCCTACAATTACTGACTGTAGTCCATCTGTTTCTCTGCATGCTTTGATAGTTCCCTTTCATGCTGTTCTTCAATGGTCAGGACCCCCACAGGACCACCACAGAGCAGGTATTATTTAGGTGGTGGATCATTCTCAGCACTGCACTGACACTGACATGATGGAGCTTTTAAACACCTCACGGTCACTGCTGGACTGAAAATAGTCCACCAACCAAAAACATCCAGCCAACAGCGCCCCATGGGCAGCGTCCTGTGCCCACTGATGAAGGTCTAGAAGATGATCGACACAAATAGCTGCAATAGATGAGCGATCGCCTCTGACTTTACATCTACAAGGTGGACCAACTAGGTAGGAGTGTCTAATAGAGTGGACAGTGACTGGACACGGTATTTAAAAACTCAGCAGCGCTGCTGTGTCTGATCCACTCATACCAGCACAACACACACTAACATACCACCACCATGTCAGTATCACTGCAGTGCTGAGAATGATCCACCACCTAAATAATACCTGCTCTATGGGGGTCCTAAGGGGGTCCTGACCATTGAAGAACAGAGTGAAAGGAGGCTAAAAACTTATGTAAAGAAACAGATGGACTACAGTCAGTAATTGTAGAACTACAAAGTGCTTCTATATGGTAAGTGGAGCTGATAAAATAAAAAATACCCACAGAACTTAACTCCAGGGGTTCGTTTGAGTATAAACAAACCTTAAAATTGATTTCGGACATGGGTTGGAATCCTGGCTCTGCCATGCAGTCATTGTTGGGACTCTCTTGTCTCCGGTTGCGCCCAAGGACCAAGGAGCTCCAGGAAAGTAATGAAACAGAAGAAGGCCTAGCACTGATCTCTGTGGGACTCTGGTATTTACCAAGAAATAACAATAAAACATCTATAAGTGATAGAGAATTCAAACCAGGCAGGAGCAAATGTAAGTGTTGTGGCTTTTTCTTTCCTTCCTTCTACATTATGTGCTCGTTTTGGTAAGTAAATGTAGCCATGTTCCTTAAAGAGCTTTGTACTAGAGTGTATCGTATTCTTCCTTCTTACTTAGAAACTGTAGTCAGTAGTCACCGAAAATAGGGTCGGGGTTGGTTGAAAACACTAGCCGCAATGTGGAAACACACCCTGGACAGGACACCAATCACCCACAGGCAACACACACTTGGGAGCAATTTAGAGCAACCAGTCTAGTCTTCCAGTCAACCAGTCTACCTTCTAAACTCATGGTGCAACTGAGGGGGTGGAAAGAACCACGTCAGCGGACTGACCACTCGAATAGTTCTGGACCCAAACCATAGCCAAGAGTCTAACCAGCCAAAAAAATCAATGCCCACCTGACCTTACAGGGTTTAATGTACACCAGGTTTTCATGATCCATCCAGACCTGCCTCCGTGTCTTCGTTCCTACAAAGCCAGCTTGACTGCCAGCAGTTCCTCATCCCCCCAAGGACTGTGTGCAAAGACTCAGCACCGAAGTGCAAAGACTCAGCACTGAGCTGCAAACCGATCATGCTCATATAGCTGGAAGTTCAGGTGCGATGCAGTGCACTAATTAGCGCTAGGTACCATGGGAGATGTAGTCCACCAGGATACTAACAAGACAGCCTGCATGCCCCTACGCCAACACAATCGGGTACCCCAGGTACCCAAGAATCTTAGTACCCTCTTGTACAAGAGTGTCCGACCACAAATGCATTTTACCGCCTTTGTCCCCCAATTAAGGACCCCAACGGCGTCCAAGGGGGGTATATATTTGCCTGACACACTCCCGCCGATGCATGCACAGTCATACCAATCCTTAGGTGGATTTGCACCCGAGTTCGGCTTCCCTTACAAAGAGCCATATCCCGATCTCTGCGCTCCTCCACTGTCTGAACAGGCGAATTGGGCAACCAAGGTCCTTACAGAGTGGTGATAACCCCATTCCCACCCAACAGAAGCCAATTTTGCCTGCTAGAGGGCGCCCAGACGACTGGACAAATGCTGTTTTGACCAAATAAGGGCAATAATAAGAGCACAGACATACTTTTTATAACAGGGGAGTGTGTTAAAGCCAATATAAATTTGGACTACTATGTTCCACATGGTCATGGTGAGGTATCTTGGTACTTGCTCATTCCGTTGGTTTGCCAAGCTCCATCCAAACTAATTATTAATTTAAAAAGACACGCATATAAATCAACCTGGATGCCTATGAACAGTGAGGAAAGCACAGAATCTACAGTAGATCTTTCCACAGCTGCTGACTGGATTCTGGGTGAAATTTGGTTTTCACGCTATGCTGTTGCCTCCTGACTCATAGCTGCTGCATTTAACAAGTGGGTGGAACAGGAACTGGGTTTAATATGAACAAGAATCTCAGCACAGCAGTTCAGCCACTGTGAAAACAACCAGCTAGTTTTATAACCGAATGTTAGATCAGTAGTTAGATTAGATCCCTAATTGAGCTCATTATAGCTGCTTATTAGATATACACCGATCAGCCATAACATTAAAACCACCTTGTTTCTACACTCACTGTACATTTTATCAGCTCCACTTACCATATAGAAGCACTTTGTAGTTCTACAATTACTGACTGTAGTTCATCTGTTTCTCTGCATGCTTTGTTAGCCCCCTTTCACCCTGTTCTTCAATGGTCAGGACCTCCACAGGACCACTACAGAGCAGGTATTATTTAGGTGGTGGATCATTCTAAGCACTGCAGTGATACTGGTATGAGTGGACCAGATACAGCGGTGCTGCTGGAGTTTTTAAACACCGTGTTCACTCACTGTCCACGCCTACCTAGTTGGTCCACCTTGTAGATGTAAAGTCAGAGACGATCGCTCATCTATTGCTGCTGTTTGAGTCGGTCATATTCTAGACCTTCATCAGTGGTCACATGACGCTGGATATTTTTGATTGGTGGACTATTCTCAGTCCAGCAGTGACAGTGAGGTGTCTGATCCACTCATATCAGTACAACACACACTAACACACCACCACCATGTCAGTGTCACTGCAGTGCTAAGAATCATCCACCACCCAAATAATACCTGCTCTGTGATGGTCCTGTGGGGGTCCTGACCATTGAAGAACAGCATGAAAGGGGGCTAACAAAGCATGCAGAGAAACAGATGGACTACAGTCAGTAATTGTAGAACTACAAAGTGCTCCTATATGGTAAGTGGAGCTGATAAAATGGACAGTGAGTGTAGAAAAAAAGATGCTGCGTATTTAAAGACCCTCAACTTGCAATCCCACAAGCCTGTGAGCAGCCTGTTCGTTTGGCTCGAAGCCCCGTGGTCCGTCCTTCTGAAAGCCGAGAGGAACGACGAGGACTTCGGCACTGCGCCAAGACCGACTAGACAAAAGCCCGAGCCTGGCACTGGGGCCAAATTCCCACGTCTATCGATTCACGTTCGGTAGAACCTGTTTCTTTGTCTATGTGGACGTTGCTATGCTTAAATTAGAGGCTGAGGGTGTTCAGGTCACCTAGATTTACCACACTTGCTTCCTTGAGCACTTTCTTGGTACTTATCGCTTCACGTCCTTTGTTTATCATTAACTAGAAGAGCAAGATCAAGTTTCTGATACGTAGTCAAGACGAATATGGAAGGTCCATTAATTTTGGCACCTTAAAATAAAAACCAGCGTTGGGAAAACTAGAGTTTGTTGACCTTCAAGCAGAGACTATAAAAAGCTACACTGCAAAAACTGCCCATATCCACTATAGGAGCAGTAATGCCACCCCTGACACCCCAAACAAGTGGTCAACAAGCCCCTATTTCTACAGTAAGAACCAAGAAACTATTTGGAACCCAAGCCAGAACCTAATCCTGACAACAGGGAGAGTATCTGTGAGTCTTTGTCCTCCAAGAGCTCTGGGAACCTAAGATGCAGGCCTAAAAGAACCAGAACGTTCCAGCTTTCTGGTAGAAATGCTAATGCTAACACTAGCTTTTTTAAATAGATGGTTGTAGGTCCTTGGAATGCTCGTTTGGCCTGTTAGCCGCCAGAACCAAGAAACTATTTGGACGCTCTTTGTCCTTTGAAGCTCTGGGAACCTAAGATGCAAGTCTAAAAGAACCAGAACGTTCCAGCTTTCTGGTAGAAATGCTAATGCTAGCTTTATTAAATAGATGGTTGTAGGTCCTTAGAAAGCTCTCGTTTGGCCTGTTAGCCGCCAGTCTGATCTAGCAGTGCGCTAATGACAAAATACAATCACGACTACTGTTTATTCAATCAATATCGATGCTAATCAAGACTCTGATACAATATACTGGTATTACCCTTACAAACAGAGCAAATCTAGCCATTATACAGTCACGATGCTAATTTAGCTGCGTCCTAAATCACATCTTTGTGTACTAGCGGTGCCTAATTCTACAATAGGAACCAAGAAACTATTTGGAACCCATGCTAGAACCTAATCCTGACAACAGGGAAACTATCTGTGACTCTTTGTCCTTCAAGAGCTCTGGGAACCTAAGATGAAGGTCTAAAAGAACCAGAACGTTCCAGCTTTCTGGTAGAAATGCTAATGCTAGCTTTATTAACCAAACTGCTGTAGAAATAATCCCACTTGCTTGTACCTGTAACCAATGCAGGTGAATTTATTTGCTATTATTTGTTTGTAGGTCCTAGCCGCCAGTCTGATCTAGCGGTGTGCTAATGACAAAATATAATCACTACCACTGTTTATGCAATCAATATCGATGCTAATCAAGACTCTGATACGATATATTGGTATTACCCTTATGAACAGAGCAAATGTGTAAAAACGTACCTGCACACTCGACCTCCGCTGAGTTGTAGTTTCCATCCGTCTGAGTCTCTGTGCTCGAATCTTCAATCTGTCACAATTATTACTCATCACTACTCATTTAAATAAACTAAACACCATCGTCCCCATAGTTCGTCTTCTTCTGCATGCTATGTGGTGGTAGCCCATGATTGAAACCCAAGTGAGCACCCCTTGTGATGAGAACTCATAACACCAATTAACATGTCAAAAATGTCAAAATACTCACCGCTCGCAGGTTCATTGATTCAGTCTGTTATCTTAAAGCAGCACAATAAAATAATAATAATAAAATTTTAAATACACAAACATGGGTTAAAAGACAGACTGGGTTAAGTACATCAGAAACTGCTTATCTACTGGGAATTTTACAGTTTATTCAAAAAATAATAATAATACACTGTCGTGGAAGCCACCCGACCGATCTGGGTATGAATCCATCCTTGCAGATCACCCGTACATGCCGATTCTCCTTCCTGGTCCGGATGGGATCTTCCAGCAACACAAGGCGACACGTCACATGACCAAGACTTCCGAATACTACCCTGACCCCTTCATTCGCCAGACTTGAACTCGGTTCAGCATCTGTGGGAGCACCTCGATGGTCGTGTTCGCTCTATGGACCCCCCTTCCCTACACCCCCTCCAGCAGCTTTTGGATGCACTGTAGTCAGGATGGGTCCAGATACCTTTAACAACCTTTTTGAGTCACTCCCAGCCCGGCTATTGGCAGCACACGGCGGTTACTCTGGATATTAGCAACTCTCCCTGGAGGTAAATGAAAGAAAAAACGGTTCCAATCAATTGGAATGGTGACGACTTTTTTGTTTTTGGACGAAGACCAAAGCGTGTTGCGCCCCCATGCACAGTGCAGAGGAAGGTTAGAGAGAAAAAAAATCACTAAGGATACACGTTGGTCGGGCTTGCCAGGAAAAAGCCTTTCCCATCCATGACAAGTTTGCTTTTCCACCTTTCACTGATAACGGCTTGTTTTCGCTTTTTGTACCAAGGACAAAAAGGACTGAGACGTGGACTCATTTGAAAACACCTGTATGCCTGTATGGCAACATAATGCCAGGGGTGCTTTGCTGTGTCGGGACCTGGACGTAGCAGTAACTCAAAAACAGAGAACCCTGATGAGAATGTGAGGCCATCTGTCTGTGATGTGAAGAGTAAGTACGCTGTTGAGTCACATTATTATAAGCACCAGCTAATATCCAGAGTGACCGTGTGCGTGTGCAGCACAGACAGCAGATAGATGGGCTGGGAGTGTCTCAGTAAGGTCCTGGTAGGTCATCACAGCTATCTGGAGCCATGGTCCCACAGATGCTCACTTGGGTTCAAGTCTGGGGAATTAGAGGGCCGAATGGCGCTCGTGGGCTAATGGATCTGGATGACGAAACACTAGACTGGCTAGCAACAACGGAGCTGAAGGTCTAAGGACATACGCCAGAAGAAGCAGAAGAGGGCCAGGGTTGTACCAATCTGGGACATTTCTAGACGTCTGACGTGTCGAATCGTCTAGCTGGAAGATCCCATCCACCCCAGTGAGGACAATCAGCATGTATGGGTGTACGTGATCTATAAGGATGGATTCATACCAAGATAAGTTCTGAGTCCCTTCCACACCTTATATACCCACCAAGCCACTACAGTAACTGAAGGCATTTAAGACTATCCAATAACAAACCGACAGAGCCGTGTGTCATGTGCAGGGTTTATTTTGATAAAAGGGTTTTGTGACATTTCTGAGCAATCCAGATGTTTAGCTTTGACGAAATAAAACAAAATCCATCATGAGCAAGTCCTGAGTGAGCTGTGCTTTTAAATTCATAATATATTTATATATATATGTACACACACCGATCAGCCATAACATTAAAACCACCTCGTTTCTACACTCGCTGTCCATTTTATCAGCTCCACTTACCATATAGAAGCACTTTATAGTTCTACAATTACTGACTGTAGTAATCCATCTGTTTCTCTGCATGCTTTGTTAGCCCCCTATCAATTCTTTAAATTTCAGGACCCACAACAGAGCAGGTATTATTTAGGTGGTGGATCATTCTCGGCACTGCTGTGACAATGACATGGTGGTGGTGTGTTAGTGTGTGTTGTGCTGGTATGAGTGAATCAGACACAGCAATACTGATGGAGTTTTTAAACACCTCACTGTCACTGATGGACTGAGAATAGTCCACCAACCAAAAATATCCAGCCAACAGCGTCCTGTGACCACTGGACTCGACCACTCGACTCAAACAGCTACAAGGTGGACCATCTAGGTAGGAGTGTCTAAGAGTGGACAGTGACACTGATCCACTAATACCAGCACAACACACACCACCACCATGTCAGTGTCACTGCAGTGCTGAGAATGATCCACCACCTAAATAGGTCCTGACCATTAAAGAACAGGGTGAAAGCGGGCTAAAAGGTATGTAGAGAAACAGATAGACTACAGTCAGTAATTGTAGAACTACAAAGTGCTTCTAAATGGACAGTGAGTGTAGAAACAAGGTGGTTTTAATGTTATGGCTGATCAGTGTATATATAAATATATATGTACATATATTTTTTAAATCCCTGCACAGTCTCATTATCAACGACTACTTGGTTTGCTTCTTTCTTCTAGTCTTCCAGATTACATGTGAAGTCAATGATTCAGTTCTTCTTGCTTTAGCATCTGTATTAAAACCTTTAAAAACAAGGATAATATATAATGCGTATAGAATTCTGTAAAAGAAAGAGCGTAAAGGCACGAATATCTGTAAACGTCTCGTATTAGATCATCTGACCTTGAAAGGCATGAGATTTTTCGAAGGTCGGCAGTAAATTGGCGCAGAGGTAACTCTGAGTACTCTAGTAGCCTAGTACTGCTGAGCTCTGGTGATCCAGGGTTTAAATCTCAGCACTGCTATCAGCTGGCGAGACCGAGGGGAAAAGTGCCCCTCTGAGATCCTTGTCAGTGCGCTCTCGGGGCAGGTCCCAAGCCTGGATTGAGATAAGAAAACTGTGCAGACCAGATCCACTATATGTAAGGACACGATTAAAAGTCGATCTATAAAATCTGAGGCATCAGTGTGTGAGGAAAACAGTCTGTAATGTTGCATTAGTAGAATTAGCACTTAGAATTTGCTTTGTTAGGGTTGTGCATCATTCGCAGTTCGCCGCTGAGTTCAGTTCAGTTTACAGAGCTCCCCCCTTCCCTAAATAAGCACCTCTCCTAGAGAGGCTTAACATCAATCCCCCTTCTAAACGTTCACTTCATATTTAATTTAATTTAGCCCTGTATAGCTGTAACATGTAGAGAATAGATCTCCATAGCCGGGGGCCGGCTGCCGTTCACCTTGCATCTCGCTCGGGGCGGACGCGGCGGACCTAGGCGTCGTCGTACTTTCTGAGCGCCTCCTCCAGCTTGCCCGTGACCTTCTGGAAGAAGCCGATCTGCTCCCGCAGGTAGTGCTGCATCTGGGCTTTGAAGTCGCGCACACGGATGTTGTGGAAGTGCTGGATCTCGGCCAGCGTGGCGAAGGAGATGATGTTGCAGCGCTCCTCGATTCCGTCCGCCTGCTGCCGCTCCATCTTGCCCTCCTCCACATGTCTCTGGCTCTCCTTCACCTTGGTCAGGGCACCTGTGGGGGGGCAGGGGGGATATTTAGTAATATTGTAATATGACCATGACTTGATTTGAGGGTTGTTCTTCACTTTGACCCAGGGGTCCGTGGGTACGATCTCAGTCATTTAAAGATCTAAAATTGTAATAGCATACTATTTCTTATTTATCTTTTAGCATGTGCAGAGAATGTGTTTAACATAGGTTCTTGCGCCGCTCAGGTGGCGCAGCGGTAAAAAAAGACGCGCTGCAACCAGGGCTGGATTCTGAGAACGTGGTATCGAATCCAGCCTTGCTTTACCGGTTCGAAGCTGAGTGGCTATATGAGCAACGATTGGCCGGTTGCTCATATGGGGGGTGGGACAAAGAACCGGATGTGGGTCTCTCTCTCTGTCAGAATGCGATTGCGTTCTCTGCCGGCTGATTGGAGGCGCTTACACAGAGATGGGAGAGGGTGCCCTTGGGGTGTGTCTCTCCGCATGCAACGCTGGGTGGCGCCAAAACTCGTCAATGTGTGGGTGGCAAAGATGCATCTGGCTGCTGCTCGTGTTTCGGAGGGGATATGGGTTAGCTTCAATCACCTCCGTCAGGGCAGGGTTCGGCATAGACAGAGAGGAAGCACGATGCTAATTGAACAATTGGATGCGCTAAAAGGGGAGAAAAAGGGGTAAAAAAAAAAAAAAAAAAACTAAAACAAACCAAAAAAAACAACAACATAGGTTCTTGCTCCACAGAGGGGGGCAGGTGGGGGCCTGGTCTCCCTTTAGAAGGTAGTTATGATAGAGAATAGAGTGCTCTCAGGGTGTGTCTCTCCGTACACAGTGCTGATCCGCATTGCACTCGTCAAGTGTAGGTGATAAGATGCATACGGCTGCTGCCTACGTGTCGGAGGGGGCGTGGGTTAGCTTCGTTCTCCTCAATCAGAGCGGGGATCGGCATTAGTGGAGAGGAAACATGACACAATTGGGTAATTGGATGCACTAAAGTTGGGACAAAAGTGGAGAAAATGCATAAACGATATATATAATATATATTATAATATAGATATAAGTCTGGGTATATGAAACAAGGCATCTGCTTTGCAAGCTGCTTTGATTAAAGTCCAGAAGATAGTGCTAAGACATAATACAGACAAATAATGTTCCAGTTAATTCAGTTGCTTTCTAAAAAGCTTCGGATTCTTTGGAGGAACTGTTCGTTCATGAGAGAGGACAGAGAAGAATGGCCTTACTGAGCTCGCTTGAGCCAAAAGCAACAAATGAACTCGAACCATTCTTTTCAACCTTGGTGACAAGAAAAGCCTCTCAAATAAAAAAAAAACAAAAAAACATCAAACCGTGAGCCGAAGAGAGTACAGCGGGCAGAGGACCACATTTGGTTTCACTTCTGTCGGACAGGAAGTAACATGCTGTTTAAACCATAACTCAGCTCTAACATTTGTGTGTTGCAGCAGTAAGAGCAGAATTTTTATTATTATTAATTATTCATTTTTATAAATCCCACATTAAATAAATAAATGAATAATACAAATAAAGAAAATATCCTTACATAAATACATTTGGCTGGAAAATTCTGAACCTGGCAACCCTGTAGTGATGTTTGTTTGTATATTTATTAGGATTTGAACGTCATGTTTTACACTTTGGTTACACTCATGACAGGAACGTTTGTTACTCTTTACACAAGGTTCATCAGTTCTCAAGCTTATATCGAACACAGTCATGGACAATTTAGTATCTCCAATTCACCTCACTTGCATGTCTTTGGACTGTGGGAGGAAACCGGAGCCGCCCTCCCTGTAGTGATGTCAACCAGGCAAGGTAAATAGCGCCAGCGTCCTCCAGTGTTTAAAGTGAATATCGATTCATTATACATGTAAACCGATTTGAATCGTTACACATGTGAATTGATTTTTAACTGTCTTGTGGTGCATCGATACGTCTCTATTAATTTGTATTATTATTATTATTATTTTTTTTTACAGTTGATGACCCTGTGTCTGATGTAGACACAGTGATAACTATCGCCACTCACTAAATTATTATTATTTTCGTTCTTTAGACTGATGGGTCTGAAAATCGCAGATGATCAGCAGTTTCTGATCGATTTCTTTATAAAACTCGGGTTTAACTTTTGTAACTTCGCTTTAAAATTCCTTGTTATGGATTACTAAACTGAAACTGGTTGGTTTGACTGCAGCCATCAGTCATGATGATAACAGGAACGTCACATAGAGCCACTTCAAAGCGGTTTTAGGTTCAAGGACTCTTGTCTACAGGATTTAAGATTCTACAAGATGTTAAGGAAGACAAGGGCAGTTGTAGCCTTGCGGGTAAAGTACTGGACTAGGAATTAAAAGGTCGCTGGTTGAAGCCACACCACTGGCAGGCTGCCACTGTTGGGTCCTTAAGCAAGGCCTCCTAACCCTCAATTGCTTAGATAATATACTGTCACAGTACTGTAAGTTGCTTTGGATAAAAGTGTCTGCAAAATGTAAAAATGTAAAAGACACGCCCCCTAATATTCAGATGCCCAAAATGCTTAAAGTTTTGCATAATTTGAGGATCTGTCAGGTGTCCCTACTTCAGCACAGCTCTCTAAACTCTAAACTCATCTGCTAATGAACCAGCTCCTCAGAAGCAGAAACCGGGAAATAAAAAGCACTGCACTCCATGACCAGTTCTAACCGGCTGTGATAAACCGGCTGATAAAATACTTTCTAATCGCGTCTATTATCAGCTGTGAGAAAATAAAATGTGAGGGATTTGATAAGACTTTATAACTACACCGATCAGCCATAACATTAAAACCACCTCCTTGTTTCTACACTCACTGTCCATTTTATCAGCTCCACTTACCATATAATAGCACTTTGTAGTTCTACAATTACTGACTGAAGTCCATTTGTTTCTCTACATATTTTGTTAGCCTGCTTTCACCCTGTTCTTCAATGGTCAAGCATGACATGGACACCACTGACATAGTGGTGGTGTGTTAGTGTGTGTTGTGCTGGTATGAGTAGATCAGACACAGTGCTTGTGGAGTTTTTAAACACACACAGTGTCCACTCACTGTCCACTCTGTTAGACACTCCTACGTGGTTGGTCCACCTTGTAGATGTAAAGTCAGAGACGATCGCTCATCTACTGCTGCTGTTTGAGTCGGTCGTCTTCTAGACCTTCATCAGTGGTCACAGGACGCTGCCCACGGGGCGCTGTTGGCTGGATGTTTTTGGTTGGTGGACTATTCTCAGTCCAGCAGTGACAGTGAGGTGTTTAAAAACTCCAGCAGCGCTGCTGTATCTGATCCACTCGTACCAGCACAACACACACTAACACACACTAACACACCACCACCATGTCAGTGTCACTGCAGTGCAGAGAATGATCCACCACCTAAATAATACCTGCTCTGTGGGGGTCCTGTGGGGGTTAACAAAGCATGTAGAGAAACAGATGGACTACAGTCAGTAATTGTAGAACTACAAAGTGCTTCTATATGGTAAAAGGAGCTGATAAAATGGACAGTTAGTGTAGAAACAAGCTGATCTGTGTATTATGCTTATGTTTGAAGTGCATTTTACAGATATGATCATATCCTGTTGGTCAAGGAACACGGCATGACGTTAGCATAAAACAGGAATTTTCAGTGTGATAACAGAGTCACGAGGACGTGTGTAACTACTAAAATTTAACATACGCCCTACGGCACTGTTTACACAATAAAGGAAATTGCAATTTAGAACCAACACAGTAGTAGTAGTAGTAGTAGCACAAAACTGATTTATAAAAGACCAGCCCTGTACGGCAGTTTGTTTCCTGCGAGGTGCTGCTTTATAGCTCTGTACAGCTTAGAACCGTCTGCACAGGAAGTAAAGCAAAGACAAAACTTGCATGGTCGCAGACAGTGTGGTTAACATTTTACCCGACTGCAAGCATTAGTCAGTCAGACCACAAAAGCACACAAACCGCACAGTTTCCAAGCGCTTCACACCCTTCATTCTCGAAGGGGGGCGAATGCTGGACCCGTCATGGCTTTGTACGCCTTGTGGTAAACAGCGAGCACGCATTAGTAAGCTTTAAGTACAGCTCACTATGTAGCCAGGTAGACACCTCACTGTCACTGCTGGACTGAGAATAGTCCACCAACCAAAATTATCCAGGAAACAGCGCCCCGTGAGCAGCGTCCTGTGACCACTGATGAAGGTCTAGAAGATGACCGACTCGAACAGCAGCAATAGATGAGCGATCGTCTCTGACTTGTGACTGGAAATTTTATATTTTATTAGTTTGCATTAAACTTATAAGTTTCTGCTTTCTTAGTTCGATTAGCAGAGGTAGAAGAGACTTTTGGAAGGTTTCTGAGGTCCAGAGATATGTTGACCTTGGCATGGGCACTCCCGCACACACAGTTTTGATACTTATGCATTCTTATGGAAGTGTGCCATGTTCCTAACAAGCTGACTATTCTCGTAGAATGAAAAACAAGTTTGGTGTGGAAAGTCGGCCTTGAGCTGGGTTGCTGAGAAGAGTTAGCCTGAAGGGGCAGTAAAGCGGGGTATAAATACTGCGATAGGGCAGACGGTAGTCGCCTTTCTCTTCTGTGAAGCTGTGTGAGCGTTTGCATTATGAGATTGGTCCTCAGCTGAGTAATAAATTGATTATTGCTTTTACTATTTACCCCGGTTGTCTGTGTCAATCTTTAAGGGTTATTTTGAATTCCCACAACAGACTTTACATCTACAAGGTGGACCAGCTAGGTAGGACAGTGAGTGGACATCGGCGCTGCTGTGTCTGATCCACTCATACCAGCACAACACACACTAACACACCACCACCATGTCAGTGTCGGTGCAGTACTGAGAATGACCCACCATCTAAATAATACCTGCTCTGTAGTGGTCCTGTGGGGGTCCTGACCATTCAAGAACAGGGTGAAAAGGGGCTAACAAAGCATGCAGAGAAACAGATGGACTACAGTCAGTAATTGTAGAACAACAAAGTGCTCCTATGTGGTAAGTGGAGCTGATAAAATGGACAGTGAGTGTAGAAAGGATGTAAGGATTTGTTATCTCAGTTTAAAAGTGTGTGTGTGTGTGTTTGGATGGTTGGGTGGCTTTAGACACAACATAAAACTCACGATACTGTTTGAATAGTAAACACAGTGTAGCCGTTCAGACGTAAATATTCCTCTCTCCAAACAAAGATCTGAACTGTCCAGGCTTTGGTTGTGAAAGCCGGGGCGCTGGCGAACACTTTTGGAAGTACTTTGGATGGCAAAGAAGACAAACCAATGGATTTGGGACTGAATCAAAACAAATCTTGACCTCAGAGCCTGGAGAACCAAACTGAACAGCATGTTTTGGAAGAACCAATTCGTGGGAATAGGCGATTAGGTTTGGAGAAGTTGCAGGTAAAAGAGAAAGAGGACAACCAGCAAAAAAAGGATGAATAGAATTAAAGGAACAGAAAACAGGTTCTATGACAAACACTCTTGGTCAATAGCCAATCATCCACTTTTCAGTTATATAAAATTAAATAAAATAAATGTAATAATTCATATAATCATCCTTAATATACTGTATGTATACAAAACAAAAGCCTGGGCTGGTCGGGGTTCGCCACAGTACGACGGCATTCCAGTGCTGTGGTTTCGAATTAGCTCTGTGGCATGACCAACCCTGAGGCAAGTTTGGGGTTTTCCTAGAGGACCAGGGCTTGGTCACTAAGGAAATCAGCACATAGCTCGCGCCACGCCGAGCTGAGCGGTAGTGACTCGATGTTTATCCTGAGGTGAATTCCAGACCCCATGCTTCACCGGACTGGACTGCAAGTGTCCGTGAACTGCCAGCATTAGGTCCCGCCACAGATGTCTGAAGGGGAACTGTCGTCCCGTTCTAGGTTTACTCTTACACCCTTCAATTCCTACCAGTCTGACCAGCCCCATTACAGCATTATTACACCACCATGTTTCACAGTAGGGATAGTAATAGCCAGGTCATTTTTGCAGACCTGTGGTCTGTCTGAAAACCTAGTAATCTTTCTACATAGACGGCGTTTTACGTCATCCTACACTCCCAAAAAGAAGGCATGTCTAAATTTTTAGAGTGTTTCTACACTCACTGTCCATTTTATCGGCTCCACTTACCACATAGGAGCACTTTGTTGTTCTACAATTACTGACTGTAGTCCATCTGTTTCTCTACATACTTTGTTAGCCTGCTTTCACCCTGTTCTTCAAATGGTCAGGCATGACATGGACACCACTGACATGGTGGTGGTGTGTTAGTGTGTGTTGTGCTGGTGTGAGTGGATCAGACGCAGCAGAGCTGCTGGAGTTTTTAAATACCGTGTCCACTCACTGTCCACTCTATTAGACACTCCTACCTAGTCGGTCCACCTTGTAGATGTACAGTGTATCACAAAAGTGAGTACACCCCTCACATTTCTGCAAATATTTCATTATATCTTTTCATGGGACAACACTATAGACATGAAACTTGGATATAACTTAGAGTAGTCAGTGTACAACTTGTATAGCAGTGTAGATTTACTGTCTTCTGAAAATAACTCAACACACAGCCATTAATGTCTAAATGGCTGGCAACATAAGTGAGTACACCCCACAGTGAACATGTCCAAATTGTGCCCAAAGTGTCAATATTTTGTGTGACCACCATTATTATCCAGCACTGCCTTAACCCTCCTGGGCATGGAATTCACCAGAGCTGCACAGGTTGCTACTGGAATCCACTTCCACTCCTCCATGATGACATCATGGAGCTGGTGGATGTTAGACACCTTGAACTCCTCCACCTTCCACTTGAGGATGCGCCACAGGTGCTCAATTGGGTTTAGTCCATCACCTTTACCTTCAGCTTCCTCAGCAAGGCAGTTGTCATCTTGGAGGTTGTGTTTGGGGTCGTTATCCTGTTGGAAAACTGCCATGAGGCCCAGTTTTCGAAGGGAGGGGATCATGCTCTGTTTCAGAATGTCACAGTACATGTTGGAATTCATGTTTCCCTCAATGAACTGCAGCTCCCCAGTGCCAGCAACACTCATGCAGCCCAAGACCATGATGCTACCACCACCATGCTTGACTGTAGGCAAGATACAGTTGTCTTGGTACTTCTCACCAGGGCGCCGCCACACATGCTGGACACCATCTGAGCCAAACAAGTTTATCTTGGTCTCGTCAGACCACAGGGCATTCCAGTAATCCATGTTCTTGGACTGCTTGTTTTCAGCAAACTGTTTGCGGGCTTTCTTGTGCGTCAGCTTCCTTCTGGGATGACGACCATGCAGACCGAGTTGATGCAGTGTGCGGCGTATGGTCTGAGCACTGACAGGCTGACCTCCCACGTCTTCAACCTCTGCAGCAATGCTGGCAGCACTCATGTGTCTATTTTTTAAAGCCAACCTCTGGATATGACGCCGAACACGTGGACTCAACTTCTTTGGTCGACCCTGGCGAAGCCTGTTCCGAGTGGAACCTGTCCTGGAAAACCGCTGTATGACCTTGGCCACCATGCTGTAGCTCAGTTTCAGGGTGTTAGCAATCTTCTTATAGCCCAGGCCATCTTTGTGAAGAGCAACAATTCTATTTCTCACATCCTCAGAGAGTTCTTTGCCATGAGGTGCCATGTTGAATATCCAGTGGCCAGTATGAGAGAATTGTACCCAAAACACCAAATTTAACAGCCCTGCTCCCCATTTACACCTGGGACCTTGACACATGACACCAGGGAGGGACAACGACACATTTGGGCACAATTTGGACATGTTCACTGTGGGGTGTACTCACTTATGTTGCCAGCTATTTAGACATTAATGGCTGTGTGTTGAGTTATTTTCAGAAGACAGTAAATCTACACTGCTATACAAGCTGTACACTGACTACTCTAAGTTATATCCAAGTTTCATGTCTATAGTGTTGTCCCATGAAAAGATATAATGAAATATTTGCAGAAATGTGAGGGGTGTACTCACTTTTGTGATACACTGTAAAGTCAGAGACGATCGCTCATCTATTGCTGCTGTTTGAGTCGGTCATCTTCTAGACCTTCATCAGTGGTCACAGGTTGGCCGGGTATTTTAGGTTGGTGGACTATTCTCAGTCCAGCAGTGGCAGTGAGGTGTTTAAAAACCCCATTACTCATACCAGCACAACACACACTAACACACCACCACCATGTCAGTGTCACTGCAGTGCTGAGAATGATCCACCACCTAAATAATACCTGCTCTGTGGTGGTCCTGTGGGGGTCCTGACCATTGAAGAACAGCATGAAAAAGGTGTGACAAAGCATACAGAGCAAAGCAAACACACGGACTACAGTCAGTAATTGTAGAACTACAAAGTGGAGCTGATAAAATGGACAGTGAGTGTAGAAGAGCTGATAAATATTAATAAAAAAATTCTTAGCGCTGAACACAACCACATGCAAATTAGCAAGTACTTAAGTTCCTAATATGCTAATAAACTGCTTAAAGAACTGGTGTATCAGAGAGAATCGAAACGTGTGTAGCCCGCTAAGCACATCTGACGTGATATGTGGTACTAGACCACTTCCTTTTATTGTCGTGAGAATTGAGGAGCGGTTACTGATGAACGACAGATCTCTCACCAAAGCAAACGAATCAACCAAATTCTAAAGGTTATTTAGGCCTTGTAAACCTGCTCGCGTTGCTAATGGACGTTTGAGAGCAACGTAGATCGATGTTTATGATCGTTTGTGATCGATATCCAAACGAGAGATCGAACTGCAAAGGCTGACTCCAGTTCCTTGGTCCTGGTTGCAATATAAATAAATGCACATTTTAACTACATCTCTGCTAAGACCTGTGAGATGAGAACCATCCTTATAGATCAATAACTCATAACTAAATGTGGACATAGGAAAAGCCCTGCAGCATCCTTTAGCTTGGTCCAACACTGGAAGTAAAACAGTGAGACAGATGGCAAGTGACTGAATTATAGATGATTATTATAAAATAATAATTCTGTCTTCCTCCAAGCAATACAGCCTTGACATAAAGCTTCTTAGATCTTCCAAAAAGGTGCAAATCAAATGGTGCTCTATAAATCCGGACTATAAGCGTCTCTCTCTCAGTCTCAGACACGACTGATTACTACTACAACTACAACGTGTTACTATGACATCAACAATAGCCAATATAACCACATGGGTGAGGGATTACTTTGGCAAACCTTTGTCAAGCACTACAAATAAATAAATAAATAAATAAAGCATTTGAATACTGCGATTACACTGTAAAGTTTGTAAATCGGCAATACCACCCAACCCTAATCCAGACAGTAATCAGTTATCAGCAACAAGTCCAAAAGCCAGGGTCTGCCATGGTATGGGGGCGTGTAAAGGTCATTTACACTTCTTTGATGGCAGAACTAATGCAGAAAAGTACACTGAGATCTTAGAGCAACATATGCTGCCTTCAAGACGTCGTCTTTTCCAGGGACGTCCATGCATTTTTCAACAAGACGAGGCATGACTATGGAAGAAGAGGGTACGGGTACTGGACTGACCTGCCTGCAGTCCTGACCTGTCCACAATAGAGAATGTGTGGAGAATTTTGAAAGGAAAAATGCGACATCGACGACCTCGTACTTTTGCACATTTTAAGACGTGTTTGCTGGACAATTCCAGTTGTTGTATTCCGATTGAACTATTGGTCGGATTATTAACCAGTTATAAGGCTGGATGTAAACATGGCTAGTCTGTCTTTAAAACTAAAAACCTGAGGCCTCCTGTCATGCCTTTCCAATCGTTGATTCATTAAGATATCAAACTGTTGTGAAAACATGACCCTGCTCTGTCATTACAGATCACAGAAGACATCAAGGTGCTCATTTTAAAATGCAAGAGCGTGTAAAATCGACCTTGCACAGCTGAAGTACTCGTGTTAACTAGAGATGCATGAGTACCGATACTAGTATCGGGTATTAGTCCGATACCGCGCTCATTAACTCGTACTCGTACTCGCAAACGAGGCTCCGATACTAAACATCCGATACCTTGTGCCTAGTGCACGTTGCTGCGTTAACGCAGGGATTTTCAACCTGTGGGGCGCGAGTGCCTGACCGGGGGGGCGTGACATTACGAGATTTTTTTACTTCTAAAACTAAAGCAATAAATTTTTCACCCACGGGAGACATATTGAATTATTCTCACTGACCACGCGCACACGCACGTTTAATGTTATTTAGTTCCGTTTGAAAAGAAAAAAAACCTTCAAAATAGAGCTAACAGCGAAGATAACCGGTTACAAAAGCAGCGACCGCTGTTATAGGACGTGTTTGTGTTCAATACTCTGTTCACAGTGTCGATACAAGTGATTCAGGAGTCGAGTTTACTGTTATAATGAATGATGCGGTTGTAAATAAACACCAACTACTACAGAACATTCTGTGCGACTCGCTTACATTATAAAGCTCAGGCTTAATTATACTGGTTATTACCACAGAGCGGGAGCCGACTCAGAGTCGTTTACGATTTACCGAGGTGAACCACGAATGTATGTGCTGATAGAATCGGCTCAGATGGGATCGGACTGTATTATCCTTTTAAAGTAAATATTTCAATCAGCAGAATCGCATCGCATGTATGATGTGCACAACGTTAATTACGTGCGTTTATTAATGAACGTTAACGTTAGCTTGTCAGAAGCTTTCTCAATGATGTCTGTGCGGTGTTTTTTTTTTTTTTTTTTTTACAATTAGTGATGGCAACCCAAGCAACTGTTCCACTGCACTATTTTACACTAAAAACTACACTATTCCATAATGCTCCAGATTGCATCATTCTAAATAGGTATCGGTATCGGCGTGTACTAAAATACATGTACTTGTACTCGTACTCGGTTGGGAAAAAATGGTATCGATGCATCCCTAGTGTTAACATACTTGTATTGAGAATCATCCTAACCTAACTGCCTAAACCACATTCATATCACCTAGATAAGCATAAAAAAGCAGAAGTATAATAAATTAATGTCTGAATTACAAATAAGAACTTCGACCAATGTGCATGACACAAGCGAAACCGTCTGCTCTTACAACATTGAGGTATCACAGCATACCAGCGTATGACCTTGGATCAGTACCCCACAGTACCAAAATCTGGGTGTAAGCATACTCCAGTCTAAAAAATAACTGCAAGTGAACTATGAAGAAAAAACCCTGTCGATATGGGGGGCAGCCAGGAGGTGACGTCACATTCCCAAGCCCTATTTGCCCACACCATGGACTGAATGTTTACTATATTATTAGGATTTTAACGTCATGTTTTACACACTTTGGTTACATTCATGACAGGACAGGTTATTAATTGCTGGTTACACAAGGTTCATCAGTTCACAAGGTTATATCAAACACAGTCATGGACAATATTGTATCTCCAATTCATCTCATTTGCACGTCTTTGGACTGTAGGAGGAAACCGGAGCTCCTGGAGGAAACCCACACAGACATGCAGGAGAACATGCAAACTCCACACAGAAAGGATCAAACCCAGGACCTTCCTGCTTAAACACCACTAATATCACCTAGATGAGCAAAGGATTATAAATTAAGGCCTAAATTACAAATAAGAAAAAAAGGGCCGCCATCAATGCCAGCATTTGCGACATCAAGGTATCACAGCATCCCACGGTATGACCTCAGATCTTTGTACCAATGCACCAAAATCTGGGTATTCCAGTCTAAAACAAAACCGCAAGTTAAAAATAAACCCTCAGGCTTGTTTTATGCCCTGCTTGGTAATTATTGAAGAACCATCCCGTCGATATGGGGGGCAGCCAGGAGGTGACGTCACATTCCCAAGCCCTATTTGCCCACACCATGGACCGAATGATGTGGAAGGTTTACTTAGATACGTCAATCTTTACTGACAACATGACACAAAAAATCAGACACAGTGTGCATTTTGCCATTTCTAAGCCTTGTTTACATGTAATTAAAATGAAGAGTGTAGCCTAGCGGTTAAGGTCCTGGACTAGTTATCAGAGGTCATTGGTTCAAGCCCCACCACTGCCAGGTTGCCACTGTTGGGCCCTTGAAGAAGGTCCCTAAGCTTTAATTGCTTAGCCAATATACACTGTCACAAAATGTAAATGCTATAGAAGGGGGGGGGGGGGGGGGGGGGGTGCAGCAGGGCTGGCAGGTCTTTGCGTGCTCGCTGTTGCAGAGCATTCTGGGATTTGTAGTATTAATACAGTAGTGTGCGTACTATATACTGGTGGGCCGGGTATAATTGTACCTCGGGATGGATGTGAGTTTGACACGTCTGATCTACACTATACAGCCAAAAGTATGTGGACACCTGATCATGATCAAACCTCACTCACTCACTTTCTTAACCGCTTATCCATTTAGGGTCGCAGGGGGGTGCTGGAGCCTATCCCAGCTTTTGAATGGGCACAAGGCACACAGTAACACCCTGGACGGGGCGCCAGTCCATCGCAGGGCAGAAGCACGTACACACACATTCACCTATAGGGCAATTTAGTGTCTCCAATTAACCTGACTGCATGTTTTTGGACTGTGGGAGGAAACCCACGCAGACACGGGGAGAGCATGCAAACTTCGCACAGAAAGGACCCAGGACCTTCTTGCTGTGAGGTGACAGTGCTACCCACCGAGCCACCGTGCCGCCCCCCATTCCAAAATTATGCTTACTTTATTTGAAAAGACACCGATAATGGGTGAGTCATTGACTTGCAATCAGCACATCAAACTCTCCTCATTTATGCTAAGAAAGGTGTTACCCTGCCGCAACAAAGTTGAAAGCATATATTTAATTCATATAATTGAGTTTAAACACCTGTTTAGATGGCAATGGGTGTGGCTGAAACACCTGAACTCAACTCTCATACCTGTAAAACGCTTAACATACCAGTCACAAGATACAACAGCATGAATTGATGGAGGAGTTACAGACTTTGTGATCTCACTGATAGCACTTAAACATTATTAAACGTAGGAGTAAGTCATATAGTCTAATAATGTCCATTTTATTAGCTCCACTTACCATATAGAAGCACTTAGTAGTTCTACAATTACTGACTGTAGTCCATCTGTTTCTCTGCATGCTTTGTTAGCCCCCTTTCATGCTGTTCTTCAATGGTCAGGACTCTCACTGGACCACTAAAGAGCAGGTATTATACTTGGGTGGTGGGTCATTCTCAGCACTACAGTGACACTGACATGGTGGTGGTGTGTTAGTGTGTGTTGTGCTGGTATGAGTGGATCAGACACAGCAGCGCTGCTGGAGTTTTTAAACACCTCACTGTCACTGCTGGACTGAGAATTGTCCACCAACCAAAAATATCCAGCCAACAGCGTCCTGTGACCACCGATGAAGATCTAGAAGATGACCGACTCAAAACAGCAGCAATAGATGAGCGATCGTCTCTGACTTTACATCTACAAGGTGGACCGACTAGCATACCAGCACAACACACACTAACACACCACCACCATGTCAGTGTCAGTGCAGTGCTGAGAATGATCCACCACCTAAATAATACCTGCTCTGTGAGGGTCCTGACCATTAAAGAACAGCATGAAAGCAGACTAAAAGGTATGTAGAGAAACAGATGGACAACAGGCAGTAATTGTAGAACTACAAAGTGCTCCTATATGGTAAGTGGAGCTGATAGAGTGTAGAAACAAGGAGGTGGACACTAATACTGGTGCACATGCTTCAAGAATATGCTTCAGACCGCGACCAGAACAAAGCGCTTCTTTTAAATGCCAGGATGAATTTTAAACAATATAGGTCCTAATTTAATACCGTCTTAGTATGACACTGAGCTGGTTTCAGTTTGTACTTGGTTGCACACACATATTCTAAAATAGGTGTCACTAATTTATTGGGCATTACCCAGGATCTAGGTCACATGATTTAGATTCTAATATCCATGCCAAAACAGAAGCCTGTAAAATCAGACCTGTATTATCAACTATACTGTAGCTCAAGCAAAAAGCACACACTCTCAATACTATCTGTGTGTGTGTGTGTGTGTGTGTGTGTGTGCCTAATGATGGAAAAACACACACAGAGCACGTCAGCAGAAATGCAAGCCATGTGACACAGCAGTCAGACGAAGCCAGGATCACCGACGTGCCAATGGGTTCGAGCAAACAAAGTGTAATGCAAACTCCTGCTGTGGTTTAGACAAGCCCAAACCTCGCTTGTCTAGACTCGGGTCTAAAAATGTGCGTAAAATATTAATACCTTTCTGGACGTGGATGATGTCTGGATAGTTAGCGAGATGCCCTTGGTATAGAGCCAAGAGGTCCAGCACTGGGTCCACATCTTGTTTCGGCTGCTCTGCAAAGTAGTCCCCAATGGCTTCGTAGGCCTCACCGGTATACGCGATAGCCTGGTTCAGACCGGCCGAGTACGTCTGTTGGTCAAGCTCAAAAGCCTGGCTGAGAAACTTAAACGCCAAGCCGACCTTCTGATATTCCTTCCTAAACCCGGCGATCTGCTTCCTCGCGAACTCGTTCAGAGTGGCGTTGACCTGTATCACGCTGTCGTCCATCTTCTTGGTGAAGGCTTTGAATCCGTCCGTCTTGCTCTCGACCTCTTGGAGGTCGAGCGAGGTCGCCGGGGTGCTGATGGCGAGGAAGAAATTGGCCCCGACCATCTCGTCCTTCTCCGCCTTCCTCTTACCTAGCTTCCAGGACTTCTCGTCGGTGCTGGAGCAGGTGAGGAAGTGCTGGAACACGTCGCACTTGGAGAGGACCGGGTGGCTGGTCATGTGGTTCATCCACCAGATCAGACCTTTCCGCCTCTTGGAAATGAAGTCGTCCTCGAAGCGCCCGGTGGCCTGCTTCTCCGGGATGTGGGGGACCGAAATGACCGGAAACTTCTCCACCAACCTGGCGTACAGCCAGTCGAAATGCTTGTATCTGCGGCTCACCGGGGTTTGAGTGTTACTCGGGGTCAGCTTGTACGAGATGTAGCTTTTCATCCCTTTGAATTTCGTTTGCTTGGTGGGGTCGTCGATGGTGCAGGCGAACGGGTACGGATTTTCCTGCCACTCGGGCCCATGGTGACCCATCACCACGCAGATCTTGTCGCCGTCCTTGACGAACCCGGCCGCCTCGCCCAGCACGAACGCCTCGCCCCCGGACTTCACGAAGGTCGAGAACCGGTTCAGATTCTTGCCCATAGTGGCCGAACTCTTGGCTTGCTGTGGATTTCCGGCTCTAGACATAGAAATTCTGTAAGTATTAGGACCGTTACCTTGATAATCATGGGGACCGGCGCTGATGACCCCGGGTTCATCGGCTACTGTTGAACTGTCATCCCAGTCGTCGTCCCAGTCCTCATCACTACCCTGACTGGCTGAATAACTTTGCTGATAGTGCTGCACTGCAGGAGGTGCTGGGAAAGTCTGATTCTGAGTCTTGTTGGAGTTATCAAAGCCTCCTGGGGGAATGTTTGAATATCTAGAGCCATCATCACCATGACTTGTGCTGTTGTTGTTGTACGAAGGTGATATGTCGTTCTTCAGGATTTCTACATAAGAAGCAGGGAAGAGTCCTCGCTCACCGTGCTGGTTCGTTCCCTCCAACCAACCCTCTATATCCTGTTCGCTGTACAGATTCACTATTTCGTTCTCTTTGACCGATATCTCTCCCGGATTTTCGGAATTAAAGTCGTATAAAACTCTCGCTCGGAGCGCCATTATAATAACAACACGCAGTCCGGAGTGTCGCGAGCCGCTGTGTCGTTCGCTCGCTCGAGCCGTTAGCAACAAGCTAACTCTCCCAGGTAACCGAACCAGCCAGCGCTAGTAAACAACCCCGAACTTTTTGCTCAGACTAAAAGTCTCGCTAACTCCCAGAGTCCATTAAGGTCTGTTTTTGTTTTTAAAGCCCCGCAAAGAAGCACTAATAAGTCCCGACAGTGTCCATACCGTGTTTCTCACAGACCCAGAGTGAACCACGTCCGCGGGTCTCCCACTCCAGCCGCTACACTGAACTCCCACACACACAGCACAGCGCTAACGTCATCGGGCGAGCAGCCGGGGGCGGGGCTAAGAGATAAATAGCAGCGGGGATCCAATCGGTGTGCGGCGTGCGTGGTGGGCGGGGTGAGCCTGACGTCATGACTAAAACGGGACTTCGATGCTGTAATGCACTGCGTTCGCTTGTTCAGGTGTTTCACAACAGTTTGGGGAAGGCCCCTTCTTGTTTTGGCATGACTGCGCTCCTGTGCACAGTGTGAGAGCCATACAGACATGGTTTGACTAGTTTACGGTCAGTGAAAGCCATTGGTCTGCACAATGTACAATATACATTTTTATTGTGCATTTAGCGGATGCTTTTTTTTTTAACCCCTTTTTCTCCCATCCGTCGATCATCCTCTCACTAATGCTGGTCCCTGCTCCTGATTGGGGAGGACGAGGCTGCTCTACGCCCCCTCCGACACGTTCACAGCAATCAAACATCTTATCACCTACATTTGACAAGTGCAGTGCAGTGCAGTGCAGTGCAGTGCTGCGCACGGAGGGCCACACCCTCTACCGCACTCCTTTCCCATCTCCGTGCAGGCGCCACCAACCAGCCAGCGGAGGTCGTAATCGCACTAGTCTGAGAGAGAGTCCCCATCCGGCTTTTAGTCCCATCCCTTATCTGAACAACAGGCCAATCGTTGTTCATGTAGCCACTCAGCCTCAGCCGGCAAGGCAGAGCCGAGATTCGATACGATGTATTCGAGCTCTCAGCTCTGGTGAACAGCGTGTGTTTGAACTGCGCCACCTGAGCGGCTAGCGGATGCTTTCATTCAAAGCAACTTACAGTACTGTGACAGTATACAGTCCAAGCAATTGAGGGTTAAGGGCCTTGTTCAAGGGCCCAACAGTGGCAACCTGGCAGTGGTGGGGTTTGAACCAACAACCTTCTGCTTACTAGGGCAATTGTAGCCTAATGGGTAAGGCACTAGGACTAGTAATCCAAAGGTCACCGGTTCAAGCCTTGCCATTGCCAGATTGCTGCTGTTGGGTCCTTGAGCAAAGCCCTTAACCCTCAATTGCCCAGACTGTACACTGTCATAGTACTGTAAGTCATTTTGAATAAAAGCGTCTGCCAAATGCAGAAAATGTAAATGTAGTCCAGTACCTTAACTGCTAGGCTAGGGTGGGTAGCACTGTCGCCTCGCAGCAAGAAGGTCCTGGGTTCGATCCCCAGGCGGGGCGGTCCGGGTCCTTTCTGTGTGGAGTTTACATGTTCCTCCGGATGCTCCGATTTTCTCTCACAGGCCCACAAAGACATGCAATTGAGATGAATTGGAAACACTAATTTGTCCATGACTAAACTTGAGAAGTGAGTAACTACCGTTCCTGTCATGAATGTAACCAAAGTGTAAAACATGACGTTAAAATCCTAACAAACAAAGAAACAAACTGCAAGGTCGGTTTTGCACCAAATAAAATTATACGACGAGCTTAATACAAAACACAAAGTGCATAACAATTCTACTCACTAATGATGGAAAATAAGTGGGAACCCTGAGCTTCTTTCACTGCAAAGAGATGTTCCCACCTTTTAGCATTTTACCAAGACACATTGGGCACAAGCCTTAAAAGGCCTTACTAGACCTTAACAGACCCTGCTAGACCTTAACAGACTCAAGTAAACCTTAAAAGACCTTAACAGACCTTACTATACCTTAAATGACCCTACTAGAACTTAACAGACCCTACAAAACCTTAACAGAAACTTCAAGACCCTAGTAGACCTGAACAGACTATACGAAACCTTAACAGACCCTACTAGACCTTACTAGACCTTAACAAACCCCAGCAGACCTTACTAGATCTTAAAAAACCCTACAAGACCTTAACAGACCCTACTAGACCTTACTAGACCTTAACAGACCCTACTAGACCTTACTAGACCTAAACAGACACTAATGGAACGTACTAGACTTTAACAGACCTTAGAAGACCCTACTAGACCTTAATAGACCTTAACAAACCTTACTAAAACTTTCTAGATCTTGACAAACCCTACAATACTTTAACAGACCTTCCAAGAGCTTAACAGACCCTAATAAACATTAGCAGACCTTAACAGACCCTATTAGACCTTACTAGACCTTTACAGACCCTATTAGACCTTAACATACTTTACTAGACTTTAACAGAACCTACTAGACCTTACTAGACCTTTAAAGAATCTACTAGACCTTAATCGACTTTAACGGACCTCACTAGACCCTAACAGACCCTACTAGACTTTAACAGACATTACTAGACCTTACAAGACCTTAACAAACCCCAGCAGATCTTACTAGATCTTAAAAGACCCTACAAGACCTTAACAGACCTTAACAGACATTAACAGACCTTCCAAGACTCTAACAGACCTTACTAGACCTTAACAGACTATACAAGACCCTACTAGACCTGACAAGATCTTAACAGAACCTACAAGACCCTATTAGACCAAAACAGACACTACTAGACCTTACAAGACATTTACAAACCTTTCTAGCCCTTATCAGAACCTACTAGAACTTACTAGACCTTAACAGACCTCACAAGACCTTACTAGACCTTAACAGACCTTACTAGACCTCATCTGACCCTACTAGACCTTAACAGACCCTTCCAGACTTTACTAAACCAAAACAGACACTACTAGACCTTACAAGACCTTAACAAACCTTACTAGCTCTTATCAGACCTTACTAAAACTTACTAGACCCTAACAGACCCTACTAGACTTTAACAGACATTACTAGACCTTACAAGACCTTAACAAACCCCAGCAGACCTTACTAGATCTTAAAAGACCCTACAAGACCTTAACAGACCTTAACAGACATTAACAGACCTTCCAAGACTCTAACAGACCTTACTAGACCTTAACAGACTATACAAGACCCTACTAGACCTGACAAGATCTTAACAGAACCTACAAGACCCTATTAGACCAAAACAGACACTACTAGACCTTACAAGACATTTACAAACCTTTCTAGCCCTTATCAGAACCTACTAGAACTTACTAGACCTTAACAGACCTCACAAGACCTTACTAGACCTTAACAGACCCTTCCAGACTTTACTAAACCAAAACAGACACTACTAGACCTTACAAGACCTTTACAAACCGTACTAGCTCTTATCAGACCTTACTAAAACTTACTAGACCTTAACAGACCCTACAAGACCTTACTAGACCTTATTAAACCCTACTGGACTCTAACAGACCATAATACACCTTAACAGACTATACTAGACCCTACTAGAGCTTCCTAGACTTTAACAGACCCTACTAGACCCTACAAGACTTCACCTGACCCTACCAGACCTTGCCAAACTTTACTAGACCTTACTAGACTTCAACAAACCTTACAAGACCTTTCTAGACCTTGACAAACCCTACAACACTTTAACAGACGTTCCTAGACTTTAAAAGACCCTACTAGACCTCAACAAACCATACAAGACATTAACATACCCCACTAGACCTTTACAGACCCTACGAGACCTTACTAGACCTTTAAAGAGCCTACTAGACCTAACTCGACCTTACTGGACCCTACTAAACCTTACGAGACCTTAACAGACCCTTCTAGACCTTACTAGACCTTCACAGACCGTACTAGACTTTAACATACTTTACTAGACCTTAAAAGACCCTACTTGACCTTACTAGACCTTTACAGAACCTACTAGACATTACTAAACTTAAAAAGACCCTACTACACCTTAACAGACTTTAACAAAAATTAATACATCCTACTAGACCTTACTAAACCCTTTACAGACCCTACTTGACCTTAACAGACCCTACAAGACGTTACTAGACCTTAAAAGACCCTACTAGACCTTACTAGAATTTAACAGACCCTATTAGACATTACTAGACCTTAAAAGACACTACTAGACCTTACTAGACCATAATAGACCCTACTAGACCTTAAAAGACCTTACTAGACCTTAACAGATCCTACTAGAACTGGCTAAACCTTTACATATACTAAAATACCTTAACACACCTTACTAGACCCTCCTTACTAGATCTTACTAGACTTTAACAGACCCCAGCAGAACTTACTAGATCTTAAAAGACCTTAACAGACATTAACAGACTTTCCTAGACCTTAACTGACCTTAATAGACTTTAACAGAGTATACCAGACCCTACTAGACCTGACTAGACACTAACAAACCCTACTAGACCTTAACAGACCATAATACACCTTAACAGGCTATACTAGACCCTAATAGAGCTTTCTAGACCTTAACAGACCCTACTAGACCCTACAAGACTTCACCTGACCCTAACAGACCTTACGAGACCTTACTAGACCTTCACAGACCGTACTAGACCTTAACATACTTTACTAGACCTAAACAGACCCTAATTGACCTTACTAGACCTTTACAGAACCTACTAAACCTTACTTGACTTTAACGAACCTTAATAGACATTACTAGACTTGAAAAGACCCTACTACACCTTAACAGACCACAAAACAGACTACAAAACGTTACTTGACCTTGACTTTAACAAACATTACTGGACCTTAACAGACCTTACTGGACCTTAACAGAGCTAACTGGACCTTAACAGAGCTAACTGGACCTTAAAAGACCTTACTAGACCTAAACAGACTCTACTAGACCTTAACAGACATCACTAAACCTTAACAGACCTTACTGGACCTTAACAGACCTTACTGGATCTTAACAGACCTTAAAGGACCTTAACAGAAAATGCTAAACCTTAACAGATCTTACATGAGCTTAAAAGACATTACACGACTTAAACAGACCTTAATGGACCTTGAAAGATCTTACTAAACCTTACTGGACCTTAACAGACCTTAAAAGACCTGAATGGACCTTAACAGACCTTAATGGACCTTAACAGTCTTTCCTGGACCTTACTAGACCTTAACAGACCTTACTGGACCTTAACAGACCTTACTGGACGTTACCAGACCTTACTAGACCTTACTGGACCTTAACCAGACCTTACTAGACCTTAACAAACATTACTAGACATCGACAGACCTTACTAGACTTTAACAGACATTACTAGAACTTAACAGACATTATTGGACCTTAACAGACCTTACTGAACCTTAACAGACTTTGGTAGACCTTAACAGACCTTTGTAGACCTTAAAAGACCTTAGTAGACCTTAACAGACCTTAGTAGACCTTAACAGACCTTTGTAGACCTTAAAAGACCTAACTGGACATCAACAGACCTTGATAGACCTTAACAGACCTTACTGGACCTTAACAGACCTTAGTAGACCTTAACAGACCTTACTGTACCTTAACAGACCTTGGTAGACCTTAACAGACCTTTGTAGATTTTAACAGACCTTTGTAGACCTTAACAGACCTTACTGGACCTTAACAGACCCTGGTAGACCTTAACAGACCTTAGTAGAACTGAACAGACCTTTGTAGACCTTAACAGACCATTGTAGACCTTAACAGACCTTACTGGACCTTAACAGACCCTGGAAGACCTTAACAGACCTTGCTAGACCTTAAAAGACCTTACTGGACCTTAACAGACCTTGGTAGACCTTAACAGACCTTAATGGACCTTAACAGACCTTTGTAGACCTTAACAGACCTTACTAGACCTTAACAGACCTTGGTGGACCTTAACAGACTTTTGTAGACCTTAACAGACATTACTGGACCTTAACAGACCTAGTAGAACTTAACAGACCTTTGTAGACCTTAACAGACCTTTGTAGACCCTAACAGACCTTTGTAGACCTTAACAGACCTTACTGGACCTTAACAGACCTTGGTAGGCCTTAACAGACCATAGTAGACCTTAACAGACCATAGTAGACCTTAACAGACCTTTGTAGACCTTAACAGACCTTTGTAGACCTTAACAGACCTTTGTAGACCTTAAAAGACCTTAGTAGACCGTAACAGACCTTTGTAGACCTTAACAGACCTAACTGGACCTTAACAGACCTTGGTAGACCTTGACAGACCTTACTGGACCATAACAGACCTTGGTAGACCTTAACAGACCTTGGTAGACCTTAACAGATTTTTGTAGACATTAACAGACCCTACTGGACCTTAACAAGACATTTGTGGACCTTAACAGACATTAGTAGACCTTAACAGACCTTATTAGACCTTAACAGACCTTTGTAGACCTTTGTAGACCTTTGTAGACCTTTGTAGACTTTTGTAGACTTTTGTAGACCTTAACAGACCTAACTGGACCTTAACAGACCATGGTAGACCTTGACAGACCTTACTGGACCATAACAGACCTTGGTAGACCTTAACAGACCTTAACAGATTTTTGTAGACCTTGACAGACCTTACTGGACCTTAACAGACCTTGGTAGACCTTAACAGACCTTAGTAGACCTTAACAGACCTTAACAGACCTTAACAGACCTTTGTAGACCTTTGAAGACCTTTGTAGACCTTTGTAGACCTTTGTAGACCTTAACAGACCTTAACAGACCTTAATGGACCTTAACAGACCTTGGTAGACCTTAACAGACCTTTGTAGACCTTAATAGACCTTACTGGACCTTAACAGACTTTGGTAGACCTTAACAGACCTTACTGGACCTTAACATACGTTGGTAGACCTAAACAGACCTTAGTAGACCTTAACAGACCTTTGTAGACCTTAAAAGACCTTAGCAGACCTTAGTAGAACTTAGTAAACCTTAGTAGACCTTAGTAGACCTTAGTAGACCTTAACATACCTTTGTAGACCTTAACAGACCTTACTGGACCTTAACAGACTTTGGTAGAACTTACTGGACCTCAACAGACCTTGGTAGACCTTAACAGACCTTACTGGACCTTAACAGACCTTAGTAGACCTTAACAGACCTTTGTAGATCTTAAAAGACCTTACTGGACCTTAACAGACCTTGGTAAACCTTGACAGACCTTAGTAGACCTTAACAGACCTTAGTAGACCTTAACAGACCTTTGTAGACCTTAACAGACCTTTGTAGACCTTAAAAGACCTTACTGGACCTTAACAGACCTTGGTAGACCTTAACAGACCTTACTGGACCTTAACAGACCTTTGTAGACCTTAACAGACCTTAGTAGACCTTAACAGACCTTATTAGACCTTAACAGACCTTTGTAGACCTAAAAGACTTTACTGGACCTTAACAGACCTTGGTAGACCTTAAGAGACCTTACTTGACCTTAACAGACCTTGGTACACCTCAACAGACCTTAATAGACCTTATCAGACCTTGGTAGACCCTAACAGACCTTACAGGACCTTAACAGACCTTGATAGACCTTAACAGACCTTAGTAGACCTTAACAGACCTTTGTAGACCTTAAAAGACCTTACTGGACCTTAACAGTCCTTGGTGGACCTTAAAAGACTTTTGTAGACCTTAACAGACCTTACTGGACCTTAACAGACCTTGGTAGACCCTAACAGACCTTACAGGACCTTAACAGACCTTTGTAGACCTTAACAGACCTTGGTAGACCTTAACAGACCTTTTTAGACCTTAACAGACCTTTTTAGACATTAACAGACCATACAGGACCTTAACAGACCTTGGTAGACTTTAACAGACCTTTGTAGACCTTAACAGACCTTACTGGACCATGACTGACCTTGGTAGACCTTAACAGACCTTAGTAGACCTTTGAAGACCTTAACAGACCAAACTGGACCTTAACAGACCTTGGTAGACCTTAACAGACCTTGGTAGACCTTAACAGACCTTACTGGACCTTAACAGACCTATGTAGACCTTAACAGACCTTAGTAGACCTTAACAGACCTTTGTAGACCTTAATAGACCTTGGTAGACCTTAACAGATTTTTGTAGACATTAACAGACCTTACTGGACGTTAACAGACCTTGGTAGACCTTAACATACCTTTGTAGATTTTAACAGACCTTACTGGACCTTAACAGACCTTGGTAGACCTTAACAGACCTTAGTAGACCTTAACAGAACTTTGTAGACCTTAACAGACCTAACTGGACCTTAACAGATCTTGGTAGACCTTAACAGACCTTACTGGACCTTAACAGACCTTGGTGGATCTTAACAGACCTTGGTAGACCTTAACAGACCTTTGTAGACCTTAACAGACCTTACTGGACCTTAACAGACCTAGGTAGACCTTAACAGACTTTAGTAGACCTTAACAGACCTTTGTAGACCTTAACAGACCTTAGTAGAACTTAACAGTCCTTAGTAGAACTGAACAGACCTTTGTAGACCTTAACAGACCTTGGTAGACCTTAACAGACCTTACTGGACCTTAACTGACCTTACTGGACCTTAACAGACCTTGGTAGACCTTAACAGACATTAGTAGACCTTTGTAGACCTTAACAGACCTTACTGGACCTTAACAGACCTTGGTAGACCTTAACAGACCTTTGTAGACCTTAACAGACCCTACTGGACCTTAACAGACCTTGGTAGACCTTAACAGACCTTAGTAGACCTTAACAGACCAAAGTAGACCTTAAAATACCTTTGTAGACCCTAACAGACCTTACTGGACCTTAACAGACCTTGGTAGACCCTAACAGACCTTACAGGACCTTAACAGACCTTTGTAGACCTTAACAGACCTTGGTAGACCTTAACAGACCTTTTTAGACCTTAACAGACCTTTTTAGACATTAACAGACCATACAGGACCTTAACAGACCTTGGTAGACTTTAACAGACCTTTGTAGACCTTAACAGACCTTACTGGACCATGACTGACCTTGGTAGACCTTAACAGACCTTAGTAGACCTTTGAAGACCTTAACAGACCAAACTGGACCTTAACAGACCTTGGTAGACCTTAACAGACCTTGGTAGACCTTAACAGACCTTACTGGACCTTAACAGACCTTTGTAGACCTTAACAGACCTTAGCAGACCTTAACAGACCTTTGTAGACCTTAATAGACCTTGGTAGACCTTAACAGATTTTTGTAGACATTAACAGACCTTACTGGACGTTAACAGACCTTGGTAGACCTTAACATACCTTTGTAGATTTTAACAGACCTTACTGGACCTTAACAGACCTTGGTAGACCTTAACAGACCTTAGTAGACCTTAACAGAACTTTGTAGACCTTAACAGACCTAACTGGACCTTAACAGATCTTGGTAGACCTTAACAGACCTTACTGGACCTTAACAGACCTTGGTGGATCTTAACAGACCTTGGTAGACCTTAACAGACCTTTGTAGACCTTAACAGACCTTACTGGACCTTAACAGACCTAGGTAGACCTTAACAGACTTTAGTAGACCTTAACAGACCTTTGTAGACCTTAACAGACCTTAGTAGAACTTAACAGTCCTTAGTAGAACTGAACAGACCTTTGTAGACCTTAACAGACCTTGGTAGACCTTAACAGACCTTACTGGACCTTAACTGACCTTACTGGACCTTAACAGACCTTGGTAGACCTTAACAGACATTAGTAGACCTTTGTAGACCTTAACAGACCTTACTGGACCTTAACAGACCTTGGTAGACCTTAACAGACCTTTGTAGACCTTAACAGACCCTACTGGACCTTAACAGACCTTGGTAGACCTTAACAGACCTTAGTAGACCTTAACAGACCAAAGTAGACCTTAAAATACCTTTGTAGACCCTAACAGACCTTACTGGACCTTAACAGACCTTGGTAGACCTTAACAGGCCTTAGTCGACCTTAACAGACCTTTGTAGACCTGAAAAGACCTTACTGGACCTTAACAGACCTTGTAAGACCTTAACAGACCTTACTGGACCTTAACAGAAGTTGGTAGACCTTAACAGACCTTAGTAGATTTTAACAGACCTTGTAAGACCTTAACAGACCTTACTGGACCTTAACAGACCTTGGTAGACCTTAACAGACCTTAGTAGATTTTAACAGACCTTGGTAGACCTTAATAGACCTTATTAGACCTTAAAAGACCTTTAAAGACGTTGTGAGACCTTAACAGACCCTACTGGACCTTAACAGACCTTATTAGACCTTAACAGACCTTAGTAGACCTTAACAGAACTTAGTAGACCTTAACAGACCTTACTGGACCTTAACAGACCCTTGTAGACCTTAACAGAACTTACTGGACCTTAACAGACCTTGGTAGACCTTAACAGACCTTGGAAGACCTTAACAGACCTTAGTAGACCTTAACACACCTTGGTAGACCTTAACAGACCTTATTAAACCTTAAAAGACCTTAAAAGACCTTAAAAGACCTTTAAAGACCTTGTGAGACCTTAACAGACCTTACTGGACCCTAACAGACCTTGGTAAACCTTACCAGACCTTACTGGACCTTAACAGACCATTGTAGACCTTAACAGACCTTACTGGACCTCAACAGACCTTGGCAGACCTTAACAGACCTTACTGGACCTTAACAGACTTTGATAAACCTTAACAGACCTTAGTAGACCTTAAAAGACCTTAGTAGACCTTAACAGACCTTTGTAGACCTTAACAGACCTTTGTAAACCTTAACAGACCTTTGTAGACCTTAACAGACCTTACTGGACCTTAACAGACCTTGATAGACCTTAACAGACCTTAGTAGACCCTAACAGACCTTTGTAAACCTTAACAGACCTTACTGGATTTTAACAGACTTTGGTAGACCTTAACAGACCTTACTGGACCTTAACAGACCTTGGAAGACCTTAACAGACTATACTGGACCTTAACAGACTTTTGTAGAACTTAACAGACCTTATTAGACCCTAACATACTTTTGTAGACCTTAACAGACCTTTGTAGACCTTAACAGACCTTAACAGACCTTAGTAGACCTTTGTAGACCTTAAAAGACCTTGGTAGACCTTAACAGACCTTACTGGACCTTAACAGACCTTGGTAGACCTTAACAGAATTTACTGGACCTCAACAGACCTTTGTAGACCTTTGTAGACCTTAACAGACCTTACTGGACCCTAACAGACCTTGGTAGACCTTAACAGAATTTACAGGACCTCAACAGACCTTGGTAGACCTTACCAGACCTTACTGGACATTAACAGACCTTGGTAGACCTAACAGACCTTAGTAGACCTTAATAGACCTTAGTAGACCTTAACAGACCTTTGTAGACCTTAACAGACCTTTGTAGACCTTAACAGACCTTTGTAGACCTTAACAGACCTTGGTAGACCTTAAAAGACCTTTCGTAGACCTTAACAGACCTTAGTAGACCTTAACAGACCTTGGTAGACCTTAACAGACCTTAGTAGACCTTAACAGACCTTAGTAGACCTTTAAAGACCTTGGTAGACCTTAACAGAATTTACTGGACCTCAACAGACCTTTGTAGACCTTTGTAGACCTTAACAGACCTTACTGGACCCTAACAGACCTTGGTAGACCTTAACAGAATTTACAGGACCTCAACAGACCTTGGTAGACCTTACCAGACCTTACTGGACATTAACAGACCTTGGTAGACCTAACAGACCTTAGTAGACCTTAATAGACCTTAGTAGACCTTAACAGACCTTTGTAGACCTTAACAGACCTTTGTAGACCTTAACAGACCTTGGTAGACCTTAAAAGACCTTTCGTAGACCTTAACAGACCTTAGTAGACCTTAACAGACCTTGGTAGACCTTAACAGACCTTGGTAGACCTTAACAGACCTTACTGGACCTTAACAGACCTTGGTAGACCTTAACAGAATTTACTGGACCTCAACAGACCTTTGTAGACCTTTGTAGACCTTAACAGACCTTACTGGACCCTAACAGACCTTGGTAGACCTTAACAGAATTTACAGGACCTCAACAGACCTTGGTAGACCTTACCAGACCTTACTGGACATTAACAGACCTTGGTAGACCTAACAGACCTTAGTAGACCTTAATAGACCTTAGTAGACCTTAACAGACCTTTGTAGACCTTAACAGACCTTTGTAGACCTTAACAGACCTTTGTAGACCTTAACAGACCTTGGTAGACCTTAAAAGACCTTTCGTAGACCTTAACAGACCTTAGTAGACCTTAACAGACCTTGGTAGACCTTAACAGACTTTACTGGACCTTAACAGACCTTTGTAGACCTTAACAGACCTTAACAGACTTTACTGGACCTTAACAGACCTTTGTAGACCTTAACAGACCTTAGTAGACCTTAACAGACCTTTGTAGACCTTAACAGACCTTACTGGACCTTAACAGATCTTGGTAGACCTTAAAAGACCTTGGTTGACCTTAACAGACCTTGGTAGACCTTAACAGACCTTAGTAGACCTTAACAGACCTTGGTAGACCTTAATGGACCTTAACAGACCTTGGTAGACCTTAAAAGACCTTGGTAGACCTTAACAGTACTTTGTAGACCTTAACAGACCTTGGTAGACCTTAACAGACCTTAGTAGACCTTAAAAGACCTTTAAAGACCTTGTGAGACCTTAACAGACCCTACTGGACCTTAACAGACCTTGTTAGACCTTAACAGACCTTAGTAGACCTTAACAGAACTTAGTAGACTTTAACAGACCTTGGTAGACCTTATTGGACCTTAACAGACCTTGGTAGACCTTAACAGATCTTGGTAGACCTTAACAGACCTTAGTAGACCTTAACAGACCTTATTAGACCTTAACAGACCTTAGTAGACCTTAAAAGACCTTTAAAGACCTTGTGAGACCTTAACAGAACTTACTGGACCTTAACAGACCTTGGTAGACCTTAACAGACCTTGGAAGACCTTAACAGACCTTAGTAGATTTTAACAGACCTTGGTAGACCTTAACAGACCTTATTAGACCTTAAAAGACCTTTAAAGACGTTGTGAGACCTTAACAGACCCTACTGGACCTTAACAGACCTTATTAGACCTTAACAGACCTTAGTAGACCTTAACAGAACTTAGTAGACCTTAACAGACCTTACTGGACCTTAACAGACCTTTGTAGACCTTAACAGACCTTACCGGACCTTAACAGACCTTAGTAGACCTTAACAGAACTTAGTAGACCTTAACAGACCTTACTGGACCTTAACAGACCTTTGTAGACCTTAACAGACCTTACCGGACCTTAACAGACCTTTGTAAACCTTAACAGACCTTTGTAGACCTTAACAGACCTTACTGGGCCTTAACAGACCTTGATAGACCTTAACAGACCTTAGTAGACCCTAACAGACCTTTGTAAACCTTAACAGACCTTACTGGACTTTAACAGACTTTGGTAGACCTTAACAGACCTTACTGGACCTTAACAGACTTTTGTAGAACTTAACAGACCTTATTAGACCCTAACATACTTTTGTAGACCTTAACAGACCTTAGTAGACCTTAACAGACCTTAACAGACCTTAGTAGACCTTTGTAGACCTTAAAAGACCTTGGTAGACCTTAACAGACCTTACTGGACCTTAACAGACCTTGGTAGACCTTAACATAATTTACTGGACCTCAACAGACCTTTGTAGACCTTTGTAGACCTTAACAGACCTTACTGGACCCTAACAGACCTTGGTAGACCTTAACAGAATTTACAGGACCTCAACAGACCTTGGTAAACCTTACCAGACCTTACTGGACATTAACAGACCTTGGTAGACCTAACAGACCTTAGTAGACCTTAATAGACCTTAGTAGACCTTAACAGACCTTTGTAGACCTTAACAGACCTTTGTAGACCTTAACAGACCTTTGTAGACCTTAACAGACCCTACTGGACCTTAACAGACCTTGGTATAGCTTAACAGACCTTAGTAGACCTTAACAGACCTTTGTAGACCTTAACAGACCTTACTAGACCTTAACAGACCTTGGTAGACCTTAAAAGACCTTGGAAGACCTTAACAGACCTTAGTAGACCTTATTGGACCTTAACAGACCTTGGTAGACCTTAACAGATCTTGGTAGACCTTAACAGACCTTAGTAGACCTTAACAGACCTTATTAGACCTTTACAGACCTTAGTAGACCTTAAAAGACCTTTAAAGACCTTGTGAGACCTTAACAGAACTTACTGGACCTTAACAGACCTTGGTAGACCTTAACAGACCTTGGAAGACCTTAACAGACCTTAGTAGACCTTAGTAGACCTTAACAGACCTTGGTAGACCTTAACAGACCTTATTAGACCTTAAAAGACCTTTAAAGACCTTGTGAGACCTTAACAGACCTTACTGGACCTTAACAGACCTTGGTAGACCTTAACAGACCTTAGTAGACCTTAACAGAACTCAGTAGACCTTAACAGACCTTACCGGACCTTAACAGACCTTTGTAGACCTTAACAGACCTTAACAGACCTTACTGGACCTTAACAGACCTTTGTAGACCTTAACAGACCTTACTGGACCTTAACAGAACTTACTGGACCTTAACAGAGCTTGGTAGACCTTAACAGACCTTAATGGACCTTAACAGACATTTGTAGACCTTAACAAACCTTACTGGACGTTAACAGACCTTGGTATACCTTAAAAGGTAAATGTTTAAAAATAAAAATTGTAGTGTGTCATGTGGGTAGAACTTGATAAAATAAAATGTGTTTTTGAGAAATTTGATGAAGACTTTTAAATCTATTAAAGTTTTTAAATAGCTAAATACTTGCAATGCTATTGAGGTTTCTGCTATGCTGAATATTAAGGGGTATTAAAGTCAAGGAGACAATCAGATTTGTTTATTAGGTATTGAAAGGTAAAAGTTTAAAAATAAAAATTGTAGTGTTTAATGTGGGTTACACTTGATAAAATAAATCTTGTTTCAGAGAAATTTGATGAATATTTTTAAAGCTATTGAAGTCTTTAAATAGCTAAATACTTGCAATGCTATTGAGGTTTTTGCTATGCTGAATATTGCAATGGTATTAAAGTCATGGATGAAATCAGTTTTTTATTAGGTATTAAAAGGTAAAAGTTTAAAAGTTTAAAATTGTAGTTTGTAATGTGGGTTACACTTGATAAAATAAAACTTGTTTTAAAGAAATTTGATAAATATTTTAAAAGCTATTGAAGTTTTTAAATAGCTAAATACTTGCAATGCTTTTGAGGTTTTTGCTATGCTGAATATTGCAATGGTATTAAAGTCATGGATGAAATCAGTTTTTTATTAGGTAATAAAAGCTAAAAGTTTAAAATTAAAAATTGTATTTTGTAATGTGGGTTACACTTGATAAAAAAAAATCTTATTTCAGAGAAATTTGATGAATATTTTTAAAGCTATTGAAGTCTTTAAATAGCTAAATACTTGCAATGCTATTGAGGTTTTTGCTATGCTGAATATTGCAATGGTATTAAAGTCATGGATGAAATCAGTTTTTTATTAGGTATTAAAAGGTAAAAGTTTAAAATTAAAAATTGTAGTTTGTAATGTGGGTTACACTTGATAAAATAAAAATAAAATAAATATTTTAAAAGCTATTGAAGTTTTTAAATAACTAAATACTGTATATTTCAATGGTTTTAATGTCATGGATAAAATCAGTTTTTTATTAGGTATTAAATGTGGGTTACACTTGATAAAATAAAACTTGTTTTAACAGACCTTAGTAGACCTTAACAGACCTTTGTAGACCTTAACAGATCTTACTGGACCTTAACAGACCTTGGTAGAGCTTAACAGACATTGTTAAGCCTTAAAAGATCTTACTGGACCTTAACAGTCCTAAGTAGACCTTAACAGACCTTTGAAGACCTTAACTGACCTTACTGGACCTTAACAGACCTTGGTAGACCTTAACAGACCTTTGTAGACCTTAACAGACCTTACTGGACCTTAACAGACATTGTTAGACCTTAACAGACCTTACTGGACCTTAACAGACCTTGGTAGACCTTAACAGACCTTAGTAGACCTTAACAGACCTTTGTAGACCTTAACAGACCCTACTGGACCTTAACAGACCTTGGTAGACCTTAACAGACCTTAGTAGACCTTAACAGACCTTAAAAGACCTTTGTAGACCCTAACAGACCTTACTGGACCTTAACAGACCTTGGTAGACCTTAACAGACCTTAGTGGACCTTAACAGACCTTTGTAGACCTTAAAAGACCCTACTGGACCTTAACAGATTTTGTTAGACCTTAACAGACCTTACTGGACCTTAACAGACGTTGGTAGACCTTAACAGACCTTAGTAGACCTCAACAGACCTTTGTAGACCCTAACAGACCTTACTGGACCTTAACAGACCTTGGTAGACCTTAACAGACTTTAGTAAACCTTTGTAGACCTTAACAGACCTTGGTAGACCTTAACAGACCTTACTGGACCTTAACAGACCTTGGTAGACGGTAACAGACCTTTGTAGACCTTAACAGACCTTACTGGACCTTAACAGACCTTTGTAGACGGTAACAGACCTTACTGGACCTTTACAGACCTTACTGGACCTTAATAGACCTTACTGGACCTTAACAGACCTTTGTAGACCTTAACAGACCTTTGTAGACCTTAAATGACCTTAATGGACTTTAACAGACCTTGGTAGACCTTAACAGACCTTAGTAGACCTTAAAAGACCTTGGTAGACCTTAACAGACCTTACTGGACCTTAACAGACCTTGGTAGACCCTAACAGACCTCACTTGACCTCAACAGACCTTTGTAGACCTTAACAGACCTTACTGGACCTTAACAGACCTTGGAAGACCTTAACAGACCTTGGTAGACCTTAACAGACCTTACTGGACATTAAAAGACCTTGGTAGACCTTAACAGACCTTTGTAGACCTTAACAGACATTAACAGACCTTAACAGACCTTACTGGACCTTAACAGACCTTGGTAGACCTTTACAGACCTTGGTAGACCTTAACAGACCTTGGTAGACTTTAACAGACAATACTGGACCCTAACAGACCTTGTTAAACTTAACAGACCTTTGTAGACCTTAACAGACCTTACTGGACCTTAACAGACCTTGGAAGACCTTAACAGACCTTGGTAGACCTTAACAGACCTTACTGGACATTAACAGACCTTGGTAGACCTTAACAGACCTTTGTAGACCTTAACAGACCTTACTGGACCTTAACAGACCTTGGTAGACCTTAACAGACCTTGGTAAACCTTTACAGACCTTGGTAGACTTTAACAGACAATACTGGACCCTAACAGACCTTGTTAAACTTAACAGACCTTTGCAGACCTTAACATACCTTACTGGACCTTAACAGACCTTGGTAGACCTTAACAGACTTTTGTAGAACTTAACAGACCTTGGTAGACCTTAACAGACCTTAGTAGACCTTAACAGACCTTAGTGAACCTTTGTAGACCTTAACAGACCTTGGTAGACCTTAACAGAACTTACTGGACCTTAACAGACCTTGGTAGACCTTAACAGACCTTAGTAGACCTTAACAGACTTTTGTAGACCTTAACAGACCTTGCTGGACCCTAACAGACCTTGGTAGACCTTAACAGACCTTAGTAGACCTTAACAGACCTTATTAGACCTTAACAGACCTTTGTAGACCTTAACAGACCTTTGTAGACCTTAACAGACATTACTGGACCTTAACAGACCTTGGTAGACCTTAACAGACCTTAGTAAACCTTTGTAGACCTTAACAGACCTTACTGGACCTTAACAGACCTTGGCAGACCTTAACAGACCTTAGTAGACCTTAAAAGACCTTTGTAGACCCTAACAGACCTTACTGGACCTTAACAAACCTTGGTAGACCTTAATAGACCTTAGTCGACCTTAACAGACCTTTGTAGACCTTTAAAGACCTTACTGGACCTTAACAGACCTTGTCAGACCTTAACAGACCTTACTGGACCTTAACAAACGTTGGTAGACCTTAACAGACCTTAGTAGACCTAAACAGACTGTTGTAGGCCCTAACAGACCTAACTGGACCTTAACAGACCTTGGTAAACCTTAACAGACCTTAGTAGACCTTTGTAGACCTTAACAGACCTTAACAGACCTTGGTAGACCTTAACAGATCTTACTGGACCTTGACAGACCTTGGTAGACCGTAACAGACCTTTGTAGACCTTGACAGACCTTAACAGACCTTACTGGACCCTAACAGACCTTGGTAACCCTTAACAGACCTTACTGGACATCAACAGACCTTGGTAGACCTTAACAGAACTTACTGGATTTTAACAGACCTTGGAAGACCTTAACAGACCTTGGTAGACCTTAACAGACCTTACTGGACATTAACAGACCTTGGTAGACCTTAACAGACCTTGGTAGACTTTAACAGACAATACTGGACCCTAACAGACCATGTTAAACTTAACAGACCTTTGTAGACCTTAACAGACCTTAGTGGACCTTAACAGACCTTGGTAGACATTAACAGACCTTACTGGACCTTAACAGACCTTGGTAGAACTTAACAGACCTTGGTAGACCTTAGCAGACCTTACTGGACCCTAACAGACCTTGGTAAACCTTACCAGACCTTACTGGACCTTAACAGAACTTGGTAGACCTTAACAGACCTTACTGGACCTTAACAGACCTTGATAAACCTTAACAGACATAAGTAGTTCTTAAAAGACCTTAGTAGACCTTAACAGACCTTTGTAGACCTTAACAGACCTTTGTAAACCTTAACAGACCTTTGTAGACCTTAACATACCTTACTGCACCTTAACAGACCTTGATAGACCTTAACAGACTTTTGTAGACCTTAACAGACCTTACTGGACTTTAACAGACTTTGGTAGACCTTAACAGACCTTACTGGACCTTAACAGACCTTGGAAGACCTTAACAGACTTTACTGGACCTTAACAGACTTTTGTAGAATTTAACAGACCTTAGTAGACCCTAACAGACTTTTGTAGACCTTAACAGACTTTGGTAGACCTTAACAGACTTTAGTAGACCTTAAAAGACCTTTAAAGACCTTGTGAGACCTTACTGGACCTTAACAGACCTTGGTAGACCTTAACAGACCTTAGTAGACGTTAACAGACCTTACTGGACCTTAACAGACCTTTGTAGACCTTAACAGACCTTACTGGACCGTAACAGACCTTTGTAGACCTTAACAGACCTTACTGGACCTTAACAGAACTTACTGGACCTTAACAGACCTTACTGGACCTTAACAGACCTTGGTAGACCTTGGTAGACCTTGGTAGACCTTAACAAACCTTGGTAGACCTTAACAGACCTTAATGGACCTTAACAGACATTTGTGGACCTTAACAAACCTTACTGGACGTTAACAGACCTTGGTATACCTTAAAAGGTAAATGTTTAAAAATAAAAATTGTAGTGTGTCATGTGGGTAGAACTTGATGAAATAAAATTTGTTTTTGAGAAATTTGATGAAGACTTTTAAAGCTATTAAAGTTTTTAAATAGCTAAATACTTGCAATGCTATTGAGGTTTCTGCTATGCTGAATATTTAAATGGTATTAATGTCATGGATAAAATCAGTTGTTTATTAAGTATTAAAAGGTAAAAGTTTAAAATTAAAAATTGTAGTTTGTAATGTGGGTTACACTTGATAAAAAAAAACTTGTTTTAGAAAAATTTAATAAATATTTTAAAAGCTATTGACGTTTTAAAATAGCTAAATACTTGCAATACTATTGAGGTTTTTGCTATGTTGTATATTTCAATGTTATTAATATCTGGATAAAATCAGTTTTTTATTAGGTATTAAAAGGTAAAAGTTTAAAAATAGTAATTGTAGTGTGTAATGTGGGTTACACTCGATAAAATAAATCTTGTTTTTGAGAAATTTGATGAATATTTTTAAAGCTATTGAAGTTTTTAAATAGCTAAATACTTGCAATGCTATTGAGGTTTTTGCTATGCTGAATTTTTAATGGTATTGAAGTCATGGATAAAATCAGTTTTTTTATTAGATATTGAATGGTAAAAGTTTAAAAATAAAAATTGTAGTGTGTAATGTGGGTAGAACTTGATAAAATAAATCTTGTTTTAGAGAAATTTGATGAATATTTTTAAAGCTATTAAAGTTTTTAAATAGCTACATACTTGCAATGCTATTAAGGCTTTTGCTATGCTGAAAATTAAATGGTATTAAAGTCATGGATGAAATCAGTTTTTTTATTAGGTATTAAAAGGTAAAAGTTTTTAAAAAAAATTGTAGTGTGCAATGTGGGTTACACTTGATAAAATAAATCTTGTTTTAGAGAAATTTGATAAATATTTTAAAAGCTATTGAAGTTTTTAAATAGCTAAATACTTGCAATGCTATTGAGGTTTTTGCTATGCTGAAAATTAAATGGTATTAAAGTCATTGATGAAATCAGTTTTTTATTAGGTATTAAAAGGTAAAAGTTTAAAATTAAAAATTGTAGTTTGTAATGTGGGTTACACTTGATAAAATAAAACTTGTTTTAAAGAAATGTGAAAAATATTTTAAAAGCTATTGAAGTTTTTAAATAACTAAATACTTGCAATGCTATTGAGGTTTTAGCTATGCTGTATATTTCAATGGTTTTAATGTCATGGATAAAATCAGTTTTTTATTAGGTATTAAAAGGTAAAAGTTTTTTAAAAAAATTGTAGTGTGCAATGTGGGTTACACTTGATAAAATAAATCTTGTTTTAGAGAAATTTGATAAATATTTTAAAAGCTATTGAAGTTTTTAAATAGCTAAATACTTGCAATGCTATTGAGGTTTTTGCTATGCTGAAAATTAAATGGTATTAAAGTCATTGATGAAATCAGTTTTTTATTAGGTATTAAAAGGTAAAAGTTTAAAATTAAAAATTGTAGTTTGTAATGTGGGTTACACTTGATAAAATAAAACTTGTTTTAAAGAAATGTGAAAAATATTTTAAAAGCTATTGAAGTTTTTAAATAACTAAATACTTGCAATGCCATTGAAGTTTTTGTTATGCTGTATATTTCAATGGTTTTAATGTCATGGATGAAATCAGTTTTTTTATTAGGTATTGAATGGTAAAAGTTTAAAAATAAAAATTGTAGTGTGTAATGTGGGTAGAACTTGATAAAATAAATCTTGTTTTAGAGAAATTTGATGAATATTTTTAAAGCTATTGAAGTTTTTAAATAGCTACATACTTGCAATGCTATTGAGGTTTTTGCTATGCTGAATATTAAATGGTATTAAAGTCATTGATGAAATCAGTTTTTTATTAGGTATTAAAAGGTGAAAGTTTAAAATTAAAAATTGTAGTGTGCAAAGTGGGTAGCACTTGAAAAAATTAATCTTGTTTTAGAGAAATTTGATAAATATTTTGAAAGCTATTGAAGTTTTTAAATAGCTAAATACTTGCAATGCTATTGTGGTTTCTGCTATGCTGTATATTTAAATGGTATTAATATCATGGATAAAATCAGTTTTTTATTAGGTATTAAAAGGTAAAAGTTTAAAAATAAAAATTGTAGTGTTTAATGTGGGTTACACTTAATAAAATAAATCTTGTTTCAGAGAAATTTGATAAAATTTTTCAAAGCTATTGAATTTTTTAAATTGCTAAATACTAGCAATGGTATTGAGGTTTTTGCTATACTGAATATTAAATGGTATTTAAGTCATGGATAAAATCAGCTTTTTATTAGGTATTAAAAGGTAAATGTTTAAAAATAAAAAATTGTAGTGTGTCATGTGGGTAGAACTTGATAAAATAAAATTTGTTTTTGAGAAATTTGATGAAGACTTTTAAAGCTATTAAAGTTTTTAAATAGCTAAATACTTGCAATGCTATTGAGGTTTCTGCTATGCTGAATATTAAGGGGTATTAAAGTCAAGGAGAAAATCAGTTTTTTTTATTAGGTATTGAAAGTTAAAAGTTTAAAAATAAAAATTGTAGTGTGTAATGTGGGGTGCACTTGATGAAATAAAACTTGTTTTAAAGAAATTTGAAAAATATTTTTAAAGCTATTGAAGTCTTTAAATAGCTAAATACTTGCAATGCTATTGAGGTTTTTGCTATGCTGAATATTGCAATGGTATTAAAGTCATGGATGAAATCAGTTTTTTATTAGGTATTAAAAGGTAAAAGTTTAAAATTAAAAATTGTAGTTTGTAATGTGGGTTACACTTGATAAAATAAAACTTGTTTTAAAGAAATGTGAAAAATATTTTAAAAGCTGTTGAAGTTTTTAAATAACTAAATACTTGCAATGCTATTGAGGTTTTTGCTATGCTGTATATTTCAATGGTTTTAATGTCATGGATAAAATCAGTTTTTTATTAAAAATTAAAGGTAAAAGTTTTTTTTTACAATTGTAGTGTGCAAAGTGGGTAGCACTTGATAAAATAAATCTTGTTTTAGAGAAATTTGATACATATTTTAAAAGCTATTGAAGTTTTTAAATAGCTAAATACTTGCAATGCTTTTGAGGTTTTTGCTATGCTGTATATTGCAATGGTATTAATGTCATGGATGAAATCAGTTTTTATTAGATATTGAAGGGTAAAAGTTTAAAAATAAAAAATGTAGTGTGTAATGTGGGTAGAACTTGATAAAATAAATCTTGTTTTAGAGAAATTTGATGAATATTTTTAAAGCTATTGAAGTCTTTAAATAGCGAAATACTTGCAATGCTATTGAGGTTTTTGCTATGCTGAATATTGCAATGGTATTAAAGTCATGGATGAAATCAGTTTTTTATTAGGTATTAAAAGGTAAAAGTTTAAAAATAAAAATTGTAGTGTTTAATGTGGGTTACACTTGATAAAATAAATCTTTTTTCAGAGAAATTTGATGAATATTTTTAAAGCTATTGAAGTCTTTAAATAGCTAAATACTTGCAATGCTATTGAGGTTTTTGCTATGCTGAATATTGCAATGGTATTAAAGTCATGGATGAAATCAGTTTTTTATTAGGTATTAAAAGGTAAAAGTTTAAAATTAAAAATTGTAGTTTGTAATGTGGTTTACACTTGATAAAATAAATCTTGTTTTAGAGAAATTTGATGAATATTTTTAAAGCTATTGAAGTCTTTAAATAGCTAAATACTTGCAATGCTATTGAGGTTTTTGCTATGCTGAATATTGCAATGGTATTAAAGTCATGGATGAAATCAGATTTTTATTAGGTATTAAAAGGTAAAAGTTTAAAATTAAAAATTGTAGTTTGTAATGTGGGTTACACTTGATAAAATAAAACTTGTTTTAAAGAAATGTGAAAAATATTTTAAAAGCTATTGAAGTTTTTAAATAACTAAATACTTGCAATGCTATTGAGGTTTTTGCTATGCTGTATATTTCAATGGTTTTAATGTCATGGATAAAATCAGTTTTTTATTAAAAATTAAAGGTAAAAGTTTTTTTTTACAATTGTAGTGTGCAAAGTAGGTAGCACTTAATAAAATAAATCTTGTTTTAGAGAAATTTGATACATATTTTAAAAGCTATTGAAGTTTTTAAATAGCTAAATACTTGCAATGCTATTGAGGTTTTTGCTATGCTGAATATTGCAATGGTATTAAAGTCATGGATGAAATCAGTTTTTTATTAGGTATTAAAAGGTAAAAGTTTAAAATTAAAAATTGTAGTTTGTAATGTGGGTTACACTTGATAAAATAAAACTTGTTTTAACAGACCTTAGTAGACCATAACAGACCTTTGTAGACCTTAACAGACCTTACTGGACCTTAACAGACCTTGGTAGACCTTAACAGACATTGGTAGATCTTAAAAGATCTTACTGGACCTTAACAGTCCTTAGTAGACCTTAACAGACCTTTGTAGACCTTAACTGACCTTACTGGACCTTTACAGACCTTAACAGACCTTTGTAGACCTTAACAGACCTTACTAGACCTTAACAGACCTTGTTAGACCTTAACAGACCTTACTGGACCTTAACAGACCTTGGTAGACCTTAACAGACCTTAGTAGACCTAAACAGACCTTTGTAGACCTTAACAGACCTTACTGGACCTTAACAGACCTTGGTAGACCTTAACAGACCTTTTTAGACCTTAACAGACCTTAAAAGACCTTTGTAGACCCTAACAGACCTTACTGGACCTTAACAGACCTTGGTAGACCTTAACAGACCTTAGTCGACCTTAACAGACCTTTGTAGACCTTAAAAGACCTTACTGGACCTTAACAGACCTTGTTAGACCTTAACAGACCTTACTGGACCTTAACAGACGTTGGTAGACCTTAACAGACCTTAGTAGACCTCAACAGACCTTTGTAGACCCTAACAGACCTTACTGGACCTTAACAGACCTTGGTAGACCTTAACAGACATTAGTAAACCTTTGTAGACCTTAACAGACCTTAATGGACCTTAACAGTCCTTGGTAGACCTTAACAGACCTTACTGGACCTAAACAGACCTTGGTAGATGGTAACAGACCTTTGTAGACCTTAACAGACCTTACTGGACCTTAACAGACCTTTGTAGACCTTAACAGACCTTATTGGACCTTTACAGACTTTACTGGACCTTAACAGACCTTACTGGACCTAAACAGACCTTGGTATAACTTAACAGACCTTGATAGACCTTAACAGACCTAATGGACCTTAACAGATCTTTGTAGACCTTAACAGACCTTTGTAGACCTTAACTGACCTTACTGGACCTTAACAGACCTTGGTAGACCTTAACAGACCTTTGTAGACCTTAACTGACCTTACTGGACCTTAACAGACCTTGGTAGACCTTAACAGACCTTGGTAGACCTTAACAGACCTTTGTAGACCTTAACAGACATTACTGGACCTTAACAGACCCTGGTAGACCATAACAGACCTTAGTAGACCTTAACATACCTTTGTAGACCTTAACAGACCTTACTGGACCTTAACAGAACTTGGTAGAACTTAGTAGACCTTAACACACCTTTGTAGATTTTAAAAGACCTTGAGAGACCTTAACAGACCTTGGTAGACCTTAACAGACTTAAGTAGACCTTAACATACGTTGGTAGACCTTAACAGACCTCAACAGACCTTGGTAGACCTTAACAGACCTTGGTAGACCTTAAGAGAACTTGGTAGACCGTAACAGACCTTAGTAGACCTAAACAGACCTTGGTAGACTTTAACAGACCTTGGTAGACCTTAACAGACCTTACTGGACCTTATCAGACCTTGGTAGACCTAAACAGACCTTGGTAGACCTTTACAAACCTTTTGTAGACCTTAACAGATCTTAGAAGACCTTAAAAGACCTTAGTAGACCTTAAGAGACCTTTGTAGACCTTAACAGACCTTTGTAGACCTTAACATACCTTTGTAGACCTTAAGAGACCTTAATGGACCTTAAAAGACCTTGGTAGAGCTTAACAGACCTTTGTAGACCTTAAAAGACCTTACTGGACCTTAAAAGACCTTGGTAGACCTTAACATACCTTACTGGACCTTAACAGACCTTGATAGACCTTAACAGTTCTTAGTAGACCTTAACAGACCTTAGTAGACCTTAACAGACCTTTGTAGACCTTAACATACCTTTGTAGACCTTAAGAGACCTTAATGGACCTTAAAAGACCTTGGTAGAGCTTAACAGACCTAAGTAGACCTTAACAGACCTTTGTAGACCTTAACAGACCTTACTGGACCTTAAAAGACCTTGGTAGACCTTTAAAGACCTTACTGGAACTTAACAGACCTTGGAAGACCTTAACAGACTATACTGGACCTTAACAGACTTTTGTAGAACTTAACAGACCTAAGTAGACCTTAACAGACCTTTTGTAGACCTTAACAGACCTTATTAGACCTAAACAGACCTAAGTGGACCTTACCAGACCTTTGTAGACCTTAATAGACCTTAACAGACCTTAGTAGACCTTAACAGACCTTGGTAGACCTTAACAGACTTTAGTAGACCTTACCAGCCCTTGGTAGACCTTAACAGACCTTAGTAGACCTTAGTAGACCTTAAAAGACCCTTAAAGACCTTGTGAGACCTTAACAGATCTTACTGGACCTTAACAGACCTTACTGGACCTTAACAGACCTTACTGGACCTTAACAAACCATGGTAGACCTTAACAGACCTTGGTAGACCTTAACAGACCTTAACAGACCTTAATGGACCTTACCAGCCCTTGGTAGACCTTAACAGACCTTAGTAGACCTTAGTAGACCTTAAAAGACCCTTAAAGACCTTGTGAGACCTTAACAGATCTTACTGGACCTTAACAGACCTTACTTGACCTTAACAGACCTTACTGGACCTTAACAAACCATGGTAGACCTTAACAGACCTTGGTAGACCTTAACAGACCTTAACAGACCTTAATGGACCTTAACAGACCTTGGTAGACCTTAACAGACCTTTGAAGACCTTAACAAACCTTATTGGACGTTAACAGACCTTGGTATACCTTAACAGACCTTAAAAGACCTTTAAAGACCTTGTGAGACCTTAACAGACCTTAATGGACCTTAACAGACCTTGGTAGACCTTAACAGACCTTGGTAGACCTTAACAGACCTTATTAGACATTAACAGACCTTAGTAGACCTTAACAGACCTTTGTAGACCTTTGTAGACCTTAACAGACCTTACTGGACCTTAACAGACCTTGGTAGACCTTAACAGACCTTGGTAGACCTTAACAGACCTTAGTAGACCTAACAGACCTTAACAGACCTTTGTAGACCTTAACAAACCTTACTGGACCTTAACAGACCTTGGTAGACCTTTACAGACCTTAGTAGAACTTAACAGACCTTAACATACCTTTGTAGACCTTAACAGACCTTACTGGACCTTAAAAGACCTTGGTAGACCTTAACATACCTTACTGGACCTTAACAGACCTTGATAGACCTTAACAGACCTTAGTAGACCTTAACAGACCTTAGTAGACCCTAACAGACCTTTGTAGACCTTAACATACCTTTGTAGACCTTAAGAGACCTTAATGGACCTTAACAGACCTTGATAGACCTTAACAGACCTTAGTAGACCTCAACAGACCTTTGTAGACCTTAACAGACCTTACTGGACCTTAACAGACCTTGGTAGACCTTATCAGACATTAGTAAACCTTTGTAGACCTTAACAGACCTTAATGGACCTTAACAGTCCTTGGTAGACCTTAACAGACCTTACTGGACCTAAACAGACCTTGGTAGACGGTAACAGACCTTTGTAGACCTTAACAGACCTTACTGGACCTTAACAGACCTTTGTAGACCTTAACAGACCTTATTGGACCTTTACAGACTTTACTGGACCTTAACAGACCTTACTGGACCTAAACAGACCTTGGTATAACTTAACAGACCTTGATAGACCTTAACAGACCTAATGGACCTTAACAGACCTTTGTAGACCTTAACAGACCTTTGTAGACCTTAACTGACCTTACTGGACCTTAACAGACCTTGGTAGACCTTAACAGACCTTGGTAGACCTTAACAGACCTTAGAAGAACTTAAAAGACCTTTTCGGACCTTATCAGACCTTGGTAGACCTTAACAGACCATAGTAGACCTTAAAAGACCTTGGTAGACCTTAACAGACCTGTAGACCCTAACAGACCTTTGTAGACCTTAACAGACATTACTGGACCTTAACAGACCCTGGTAGACCATAACAGACCTTAGTAGACCTTAACATACCTTTGTAGACCTTAACAGACCTTACTGGACCTTAACAGAACTTGGTAGAACTTAGTAGACCTTAACACACCTTTGTAGACCTTAAAAGACCTTGAGAGACCTTAACAGACCTTGGTAGACCTTAACAGAATTAAGTAGACCTTAACATACGTTGGTAGACCTTAACAGACCTCAACAGACCTTGGTAGACCTTAACAGACCTTGGTAGACCTTAAGAGAACTTGGTAGACTGTAACAGACCTTAGTAGACCTAAACAGACCTTGGTAGACTTTAACAGACCTTGGTAGACCTTAACAGACCTTACTGGACCTTATCAGACCTTGGTAGACCTAAACAGACCTTGGTAGACCTTTACAAACCTTTTGTAGACCTTAACAGATCTTAGAAGACCTTAAAAGACCATAGTAGACTTTAACAGACCTTTGTAGACCTTAACAGACCTTTGTAGACCTTAACATACCTTTGTAGACCTTAAGAGACCTTAATGGACCTTAAAAGACCTTGGTAGAGCTTAACAGACCTTTGTAGACCTTAACAGACCTTACTGGACCTTAAAAGACCTTGGTAGACCTTAACATACCTTACTGGACCTTAACAGACCTTGATAGACCTTAACAGTTCTTAGTAGACCTTAACAGACCTTAGTAGACCTTAACAGACCTTTGTAGACCTTAACATACCTTTGTAGACCTTAAGAGACCTTAATGGACCTTATAAGACCTTGGTAGAGCTTAACAGACCTAAGTAGACCTTAACAGACCTTTGTAGACCTTAACAGACCTTACTGGACCTTAAAAGACCTTGGTAGACCTTTAAAGACCTTACTGGAACTTAACAGACCTTGGAAGACCTTAACAGACTATACTGGACCTTAACAGACTTTTGTAGAACTTAACAGACCTAAGTAGACCTTAACAGACCTTTTGTAGACCTTAACAGACCTTATTAGACCTAAACAGACCTAAGTGGACCTTACCAGACCTTTGTAGACCTTAATAGACCTTAACAGACCTTAGTAGACCTTAACAGACCTTGGTAGACCTTAACAGACTTTAGTAGACCTTACCAGCCCTTGGTAGACCTTAACAGACCTTAGTAGACCTTAAAAGACCCTTAAAGACCTTGTGAGACCTTAACAGATCTTACTGGACCTTAACAGACCTTACTGGACCTTAACAGACCTTACTGGACCTTAACAGACCTTAATGGACCTTAACAAACCATGGTAGACCTTAACAGACCTTGGTAGACCTTAACAGACCTTTGAAGACCTTAACAAACCTTATTGGACGTTAACAGACCTTGGTATACCTTAACAGACCTTAAAAGACCTTTAAAGACCTTGTGAGACCTTAACAGACCTTACTGGACCTTAACAGACCTTGGTAGACCTTAACAGACCTTGGTAGACCTTAACAGACCTTATTAGACATTAACAGACCTTAGTAGACCTTAACAGACCTTTGTAGACCTTTGTAGACCTTAACAGACCTTACTGGACCTTAACAGACCTTGGTAGACCTTAACAGACCTTGGTAGACCTTAACAGACCTTAGTAGACCTAACAGACCTAAACAGACATTGGTAGACCTTTACAAACCTTTTGTAGACCTTAACAGATCTTAGAAGACCTTAAAAGACCTTAGTAGACCTTAACAGACCTTTGTAGACCTTAACAGACCTTTGTAGACCTTAACATACCTTTGTAGACCTTAAGAGACCTTAATGGACCTTAAAAGACCTTGGTAGAGCTTAACAGACCTTTGTAGACCTTAACAGACCTTACTGGACCTTAAAAGACCTTGGTAGACCTTAACATACCTTACTGGACCTTAACAGACCTTGATAGACCTTAACAGTTCTTAGTAGACCTTAACAGACCTTAGTAGACCTTAACAGACCTTTGTAGACCTTAACATACCTTTGTAGACCTTAAGAGACCTTAATGGACCTTAAAAGACCTTGGTAGAGCTTAACAGACCTAAGTAGACCTTAACAGACCTTTGTAGACCTTAAAAGACCTTACTGGACCTTAAAAGACCTTGGTAGACCTTTAAAGACCTTACTGGAACTTAACAGACCTTGGAAGACCTTAACAGACTATACTGGACCTTAACAGACTTTTGTAGAACTTAACAGACCTAAGTAGACCTTAACAGACCTTTTGTAGACCTTAACAGACCTTATTAGACCTAAACAGACCTAAGTGGACCTTACCAGACCTTTGTAGACCTTAATAGACCTTAACAGACCTTAGTAGACCTTAACAGACCTTGGTAGACCTTAACAGACTTTAGTAGACCTTACCAGCCCTTGGTAGACCTTAACAGACCTTAGTAGACCTTAGTAGACCTTAAAAGACCCTTAAAGACCTTGTGAGACCTTAACAGATCTTACTGGACCTTAACAGACCTTACTGGACCTTAACAGACCTTACTGGACCTTAACAGACCTTACTGGACCTTAACAAACCATGGTAGACCTTAACAGACCTTGGTAGACCTTAACAGACCTTAATGGACCTTAACAGACCTTGGTAGACCTTAACAGACCTTTGAAGACCTTAACAAACCTTATTGGACGTTAACAGACCTTGGTATACCTTAACAGACCTTAAAAGACCTTTAAAGACCTTGTGAGACCTTAACAGACCTTACTGGACCTTAACAGACCTTGGTAGACCTTAACAGACCTTGGTAGACCTTAACAGACCTTATTAGACATTAACAGACCTTAGTAGACCTTAACAGACCTTTGTAGACCTTTGTTGACCTTTGTAGACCTTTGTAGACCTTAACAGACCTTACTGGACCTTAACAGACCTTGGTAGACCTTAACAGACCTTGGTAGACCTTAACAGACCTTAGTAGACCTAACAGACCTAAACAGACCTTTGTAGACCTTAACAAACCTTACTGGACCTTAACAGACCTTGGTAGACCTTAACAGGCATTAGTAGACCTTAACAGACCTTAACATACCTTTGTAGACCTTAACAGACCTTACTGGACCTTAAAAGACCTTGGTAGACCTTAACATACCTTACTGGACCTTAACAGACCTTGATAGACCTTAACAGACCTTAGTAGACCTTAACAGACCTTAGTAGACCCTAACAGACCTTTGTAGACCTTAACATACCTTTGTAGACCTTAAGAGACCTTAATGGACCTTAAAACACCTTGGTAGAGCTTAACAGACCTAAGTAGACCTTAACAGACCTTTGTAGACCTTAACAGACCTTACTGGACCTTAAAAGACCTTGGTAGACCTTTAAAGACCTTACTGGAACTTAACAGACCTTGGAAGACCTTAACAGACTATACTGGACCTTAACAGACTTTTGTAGAACTTACCAGACCTTAGTAGACCTTAACAGACCTTTTGTAGACCTTAACAGACCTTATTAGACCTAAACAGACCTAAGTGGACCTTACCAGACCTTTGTAGACCTTAATAGACCTTAACAGACCTTAGTAGACCTTAACAGACCTTGGTAGACCTTCACAGACCTTAGTAGACCTTACCAGACCTTGGTAGACCTTAACAGACCTTAGTAGACCTTAGTAGACCTTAAAAGACCCTTAAAGACCTTGTGAGACCTTAACAGATCTTACTGGACCTTAACAGACCTTACTGGACCTTAACAGACCTTACTGGACCTTAACAGACCTTACTGGACCTTAAAAGACCTTGATAAACCTTAACAGAACTTAAAAGACCTTTAAAGACCTTGTGAGACCTTAACAGACCTTACTGGAACTTAACAGACCTTGGTAGACCTTAACAGACCTTGGTAGACCTTTGTAGACCTTTGTAGACCTTTGTAGACCTTAACAGACCTTACTGGACCTTAACAGACCTTGGTAGACCTTAACAGACCTTAGTAGACCTAACAGACCTTAACAGACCTTTGTAGACCTTAACAAACCTTACTGGACCTTAACAGACCTTGGTGGACCTTAACAGACCTTAGTAGACCTTAACAGACCTTAACATACCTTTGTAGACCTTAACAAACCTTACTGGACCTTAACAGATCTTGGAAGACCTTAACAGACCTTAGTAGACCTTAACAGACCTTTGTAGACCTTAACACACCTTACTGGACATTAACAGACCTTGGTAGACCTTAACAGACCTTAGTCGACCTTAACAGACCTTTGTAGACCTTAACAGACCTTACTGGACCTTAACAGACCTTGGTAGACCTTAACAGACCTTACTGGACCTTACCAGATGTTGGTAGACCTTAACAGACCTTACTGGACCTTAACAGACTGTGGTAGACCTTAACAGACCTTTGTAGACCTTAACAAACCTGACTGGACCTTAACAGACCTTTGTAGACCTTAACAGACTTTAGTAGACCTTAACAGACCTTAGTAGACCTTAACAGATCTTAGTAGACCTAAACAGAGCTTATTAGACCTTTGTAGACCTTCACAGACCTTTGTAGACCTTAACAGACCTCACTGGACCTTAACAGACGTTGGTAGACCTTAACAGACCTTACTGGACCCTAACAGACGTTGGTAGACCTTAACAGACCTTTGTAGACCCTAACAGACCTTACAGAACCTTGACAGACCTTGGTATACCTTAACAGACCATAGTAGACATTTGTAGACCTTAACAGACCTTAATGGACCTTAACAGACCTTAGTAGACCTTAACAGACCTTTGTAGATCTTAACAGACCTTACTGGACCTTAACAGACCTTGGTAGACCTTAACAGACCTTAGTAGACCTTAACAGACCTTAGTAGACCTTAACAGACCTTTGTAGACCCTAACAGACCTAACTGGACCTTAACAGACCTTGGTAGACCTTAGTCAACCTTAACAGACCTTGATAGACCTTAACAGACCTTAGTAGACCTTAACAGACCTTAGTAGACCTTAACAGACCTTTGTAGACCTTAACAGACCTTAACAAACCTTACTGGACCTTAACAGACCTTGGTAGACCTTTAAAGACCTTACTGGAACTTAACAGACCTTGGAAGACCTTAACAGACTATACTGGACCTTAACAGACTTTTGTAGAACTTAACAGACCTTAGTAGACCTTAACAGACCTTTTGTAGACCTTAACAGACCTTATTAGACCTAAACAGACCTAAGTAGACCTTACCAGACCTTTGTAGACCTTAATGGACCTTAACAGACCTTAGTAGACCTTAACAGACCTTGGTAGACCTTAACAGACCTTAGTAGACCTTACCTGACCTTGGTAGACCTTAACAGACCTTAGTAGACCTTTAAAGACCTTCAAAGACCTTGTGAGACCTTGTGAGACCTTAACAGACCTTACTAGACCTTAACAGACCATTGAAGACCTTAACAGATCTTACTGGACCTTAACAGACCTTACTGGACCTTAACAGACCTTACTGGACCTTAAAAGACCTTACTGGACCTTAACAAACCATGGTAGACCTTAACAGACCTTGGTAGACCTTAACAGACCTTAATGGACCTTAACAGACCTTGGTAGACCTTAACAGACCTTTGAAGACCTTAACAAACCTTACTGGACGTTAACAGACCTTGGTATACCTTAAAAGACCTTAAAAGACCTTAAAAGACCTTTAAAGACCTTGTGAGACCTTAACAGACCTTACTGGACCTTAACAGACCTTGGAAGACCTTAACAGACCTTGGTAGACCTTAGTAGACCTTAACAGACCTTTGTGGACATTAACAGACCTTACTGGACCTTAACAGACCTTACTGGACCATAAAAGACCTTGGAAGACCTTAAAAGACCTTAGCAGACCTTAACAGACGCTATTAGACCTTAACAGACCTTAGAAGACCTTTACAGACCTTATTGAACCTTAACAGACCTTTGTAGAACTTACTGGACCTTAACAGACCTTGGTGGACCTAAATAGACCTTAGTAGACCTTAACAGACTTTAGTAGACCTTAACAGACCTTAGTAGACCTTAACAGATCTTAGTAGACCTAAACAGAGCTTATAAGACCTTTGTAGACCTTCACAGACCTTTGTAGACCTTAACAGACCTCACTGGACCTTAACAGACGTTGGTAGACCTTAACAGACCTTACTGGACCTTAACAGACGTTGGTAGACCTTAACAGACCTTAGTAGACCTTAACAGACCTTTGAAGACCTTAACAAACCTTACTGGACGTTAACAGACCTTGGTATACCTTAACAGACCTTAAAAGACCTTTAAAGACCTTGTGAGACCTTAACAGACCTTACTGGACCTTAACAGACCTTGGTAGACCTTAACAGACCTTGGTAGACCTTAACAGACCTTATTAGACCTTAACAGACCTTAGTAGACCTTAACAGACCTTTGTAGACCTTTGTAGACCTTAACAGACCTTACTGGACCTTAACAGACCTTGGTAGACCTTAACAGACCTTAGTAGACCTAACAGACCTTAACAGACCTTTGTAGACCTTAACAAACCTTACTGGACCTTAACAGACCTTGGTAGACCTTAACAGACCTTAGTAGACCTTAACAGACCTTAACATACCTTTGTAGACCTTAACAAACCTTACTGGACCTTAACAGACCTTGGAAGACCTTAACAGACCTTTGTAGACCTTAACAGACCTTACTGGACCTTAACAGACCTTGGTAGACCTTAACAGACCTTACTGGACCTTAACAGATGTTGGTAGACCTTAACAGACCTTACTGGACCTTAACAGACTGTGGTAGACCTTAACAGACCTTTGTAGACCTTAACAAACCTTACTGGACCTTAACAGACCTTTGTAGACCTTAACAGACTTTAGTAGACCTAAACAGACCTTAGTAGACCTTAACAGATCTTAGTAGACCTAAACAGAGCTTATTAGACCTTTGTAGACCTTCACAGACCTTTGTAGACCTTAACAGACCTCACTGGACCTTAACAGACGTTGGTAGACCTTAACAGACCTTACTGGACCTTAACAGACGTTGGTAGACCTTAACAGACCTTAGTAGACCTTAACAGACCTTTGTAGACCCTAACAGACCTTACTAGACCTTAACAAACCATTGAAGACCTTAACAGATCTTACTGGACCTTAACAGACCTTACTGGACCTTAACAGACCTTACTGGACCTTAACAAACCATGGTAGACCTTAACAGACCTTGGTAGACCTTAACAGACCTTAATGGACCTTAACAGACCTTGGTAGACCTTAACAGACCTTTGAAGACCTTAACAAACCTTACTGGACGTTAACAGACCTTGGTATACCTTAACAGACCTTAAAAGACCTTTAAAGACCTTGTGAGACCTTAACAGACCTTACTGGACCTTAACAGACCTTGGTAGACCTTAACAGACCTTGGTAGACCTTAACAGACCTTAGTAGACCTTAACAGACCTTTGTGGACATTAACAGACCTTACTGGACCTTAACAGTCCTTACTGGACCATAAAAGACCTTGGAAGACCTTAAAAGACCTTAGCAGACCTTAACAGACCTTATTAGACCTTAACAGACCTTAGTAGACCTTAACAGACCTTATTGAACCTTAACAGACCTTTGTAGACCTTACTGGACCTTAACAGACCTTGGTGGACCTAAATAGACCTTAGTAGACCTTAACAGACTTTAGTAGACCTTAACAGACCTTAGTAAACCTTAACAGATCTTAGTAGACCTAAACAGAGCTTATTAGACCTTTTTAGACCTTCACAGACCTTTGTAGACCTTAACAGACCTCACTGGACCTTAACAGACGTTGGTAGACCTTAACAGACCTTACTGGACCTTAACAGACGTTGGTAGACCTTAACAGACCTTAGTAGACCTTAACAGACCTTTGTAGACCCTAACAGACCTTACAGAACCTTGACAGACCTTGGTATACCTTAACAGACCATAGTAGACATTTGTAGACCTTAACAGACCTTAATGGACCTTAACAGACCTTGGTAGACCTTAACAGACCTTAGTAGACCTCAACAGACCTTTGTAGATCTTAACAGACCTTACTGGACCTTAACAGACCTTGGTAGACCTTAACAGACCTTAGTAGACCTTAACAGACCTTAGTAGACCTTAACAGACCTTTGTAGACCCTAACAGACCTAAATGGACCTTAACAGACCTTGGTAGACCTTAACAGACCTTAGTCAACCTTAACAGACCTTGATAGACCTTAACAGACCTTAGTAGACCTTAACAGACCTTAGTAGATCTTATCAGACCTTTGTAGACCTAAACAGACCTTAACAAACCTTAACAAACCTTACTGGACCTTAACAGACCTTGGTAGACCTTAAAAGACCTTACTGGAACTTAACAGACCTTGGAAGACCTTAACAGACTTTTGTAGAACTTAACAGACCTTAGTAGACCTTACCAGACCTTTGTAGACCTTAATGGACCTTAACAGACCTTAGTAGACCTTAACAGACCTTGGTAGACCTTAACAGACCTTAGTAGACCTTAACAGACCTTGGTAGACCTTAACAGACCTTAGTAGACCTTACCAGACCTTGGTAGACCTTAACAGACCTTACTAGACCTTAACAGACCATTGAAGACCTTAACAGATCTTACTGGACCTTAACAGACCTTACTGGACATTAACAGACCTTGGTAGACCTTAACAGACCTTAGTCGACCTTAACAGACCTTTGTAGACCTTAACAGACCTTAACAGACCTTACTGGACCTTAACAGACCTTGGTAGACCTTAACAGACCCTGCTGGACCTTAACAGATGTTGGTAGACCTTAACAGACCTTACTGGACCTTAACAGACTGTAGTAGACCTTAACAGACCTTTGTAGACCTTAACAAACCTTACTGGACCTTAACAGACCTTTGTAGACCTTAATGGACCTTAACAGACCTTGGTAGACCTTAACAGACCTTTGAAGACCTTAACAAACCTTACTGGACGTTAACAGACCTTGGTATACCTTAACAGACCTTAAAAGACCTTTAAAGACCTTGTGAGACCTTAACAGAACTTACTGGACCTTAACAGACCTTGGTAGACCTTAACAGACCTTGGTAGACCTTAACAGACCTTAGTAGACCTTAACAGACCTTTGTGGACATTAACAGACCTTACTGGACCTTAACAGACCTTACTGGACTATAAAAGACCTTGAAAGACCTTAAAAGACCTTAGCAGACCTTAACAGACCTTATTAGACCTTAACAGACCTTAGAAGACCTTAACAGACCTTTGTAGACCTTTGTAGACCTTAACAGACCTTACTGGACCTTAACAGACCTTGGTAGACCTTAACAGACCTTAGTAGACCTAACAGACCTTAACAGACCTTTGTAGACCTTTGTAGACCTTAACAGACCTTACTGGACCTTAACAGACCTTGGTAGACCTTAACAGACCTTAGTAGACCTTAACAGACCTTAACATACCTTTGTAGACCTTAACAAACCTTACTGGACCTTAACAGACCTTGGAAGACCTTAACAGACCTTAGTAGACCTTAACAGACCTTTGTAGACCTTAACACACCTTACTGGACATTAACAGACCTTGGTAGACCTTAACAGACCTTAGTCGACCTTAACAGACCTTTGTAGACCTTAACAGACCTTACTGGACCTTAACAGACCTTGGTAGACCTTAACAGACCTTACTGGACCTTAACAGATGTTGGTAGACCTTAACAGACCTTACTGGACCTTAACAGACTGTAGTAGACCTTAACAGACCTTTGTAGACCTTAACAAACCTTACTGGACCTTTACAGACCTTTGTAGACCTTAACAGACCTTGGTAGACCTTAATAGACCTTAGTAGACCTTAACAGACCTTATTAGACATTAACAGACCTTAGTAGACCTTAACAGACCTATGTAGACCTTAACAGACCTATGTAGACCTTAACAGACCTTGGTAGACCTTAACAGACCTTATTGGACCTTAACAGACGTTGGTAGACCTTAACATACCTTAGTAGATCTTAACAGACTTTAGTAGACCTTAACAGACCTATGTAGACCTTATCAGACCTTGGTAGACCTTAACAGACCTTACTGGACCTTAACAGACCTTTGTAGACCTTACTGGACCTTAACAGACCTTGGTGGACCTAAATAGACCTTAGTAGATCTTAACAGACTTTAGTAGACCTTAACAGACCTATGTAGACCTTATCAGACCTTGGTAGACCTTAACAGACCTTACTGGACCTTAACAGACGTTGGTAGACCTTAACATACCTTTGTAGACCTTAACAGACCTTAGTAAACCTTAACAGATCTTAGTAGACCTTAACAGACCTTAGTAGACCTCAACAGACCTTTGTAGATCTTAACAGACCTTACTGGACCTTAACAGACCTTGGTAGACCTTAACAGACCTTAGTAGACCTTAACAGACCTTAGTAGACCTTAACAGACCTTTGTAGACCCTAACAGACCTAACTGGACCTTAACAGACCTTGGTAAACCTTAACAGACCTTAGTCAACCTTAACAGACCTTGATAGACCTTAACAGACCTTAGTAGACCTTAACAGACCTTAGTAGACCTTAACAGACCTTTGTAAACCTTAACAGACCTTAACAAACCTTACTGGACCTTAACAGACCATGGTAGACCTTTAAAGACCTTACTGGAACTTAACAGACCTTGTAAGACCTTAACAGACTATACTGGACCTTAACAGACTTTTGTAGAACTTAACAGACCTTAGTAGACCTTAACAGACCTTTTTTAGACCTTAACAGACCTAATTAGACCTAAACAGACCTAAGTAGACCTTACCAGACCTTTGTAGACCTTAACAGACCTTTGTAGACCTTAATAGACCTTGGTAGACCTTAACAGACCTTACCAGACCTTGGTAGACCTTAACAGACCTTGGTAGACCTTAAAAGACCTTTAAAGATTTTGTGAGACCTTAAAAGACCTTACTAGACCTTAACAGACCATTGAAGACCTTAACAGATCTTACTGGACCTTAACAGACCTTACTGGACCTTAACAGACCTTACTGGACCTTAACAAACCATGGTAGACCTTAACAGACCTTGGTAGACCTTAACAGACCTTAATGGACCTTAACAGACCTTGGTAGACCTTAACAGACCTTTGAAGACCTTAACAAACCTTACTGGACGTTAACAGACCTTGGTATACCTTAACAGACCTTGGTATACCTTAACAGACCTTAAAAGACCTTTAAAGACCTTGTGAGACCTTAACAGACCTTACTGGACCTTAACAGACCTTGGTAGACCTTAACAGACCTTGGTAGACCTTAACAGACCTTAGTAGACCTTAACAGACCTTTGTGGACATTAACAGACCTTACTGGACCTTAACAGACCTTACTGGACCATAAAAGACCTTGGAAGACCTTAAAAGACCTTAGCAGACCTTAACAGACCTTATTAGACCTTAACAGACCTTAGTAGACCTTAACAGACCTTTGTAGACCTTTGTAGACCTTAACAGACCTTACTGGACCTTAACAGACCTTGGTAAACCTTAACAGACCTTAGTAGACTTAACAGACCTTAACAGACCTTTGTAGACCTTAACAAACCTTACTGCACCTTAACAGACCTTTTTAGACCTTAACAGACCTTAGTAGACCTTAGTAGACCTTAACAGACCTTAACATACCTTTGTAGACCTTAACAGACCTTACTGGACCTTAACAGACCTTGGAAGACCTTAACAGACCTTAGTAGACCTTAACAGACCTTTGTAGACCTTAACACACCTTAATGGACCTTAACAGACCTTGGTAGACCTTAACAGACCTTTGAAGACCTTAACAAACCTTACTGGACGTTAACAGACCTTGGTATACCTTAACAGACCTTAAAATACCTTTAAAGACCTTGTGAGACCTTAACAGAACTTACTGGACCTTAACAGACCTTGGTAGACCTTAACAGACCTTGGTAGACCTTAACAGACCTTAGTAGACCTTAACAGACCTTTGTGGACATTAACAGACCTTACTGGACCTTAACAGACCTTACTGGACTATAAAAGACCTTGAAAGACCTTAAAAGACCTTAGCAGACCTTATTAGACCTTAACAGACCTTAGAAGACCTTAACAGACCTTTGTAGACCTCTGTAGACCTTAACAGACCTTACTGGACCTTAACAGACCTTGGTAGACCTTAACAGACCTTAGTAGACCTAACAGACCTTAACAGACCTTTGTAGACCTTTGTAGACCTTAACAGACCTTACTGGACCTTAACAGACCTTGGTAGACCTTAACAGACCTTAGTAGACCTTAACAGACCTTAACATACCTTTGTAGACCTTAACAAACCTTACTGGACCCTAACAGACCTTGGAAGACCTTAACAGACCTTAGTAGACCTTAACAGACCTTTGTAGACCTTAACACACCTTACTGGACATTAACAGACCTTGGTAGACCTTAACAGACCTTAGTCGACCTTAACAGACCTTTGTAGACCTTAACAGACCTTACTGGACCTTAACAGACCTTGGTAGACCTTAACAGACCTTACTGGACCTTAACAGATGTTGGTAGACCTTAACAGACCTTACTGGACCTTAACAGACTGTAGTAGACCTTAACAGACCTTTGTAGACCTTAACAAACCTTACTGGACCTTTACAGACCTTTGTAGACCTTAACAGACCTTGGTAGACCTTAATAGACCTTAGTAGACCTTAACAGACCTTATTAGACATTAACAGACCTTAGTAGACCTTAACAGACCTATGTAGACCTTAACAGACCTATGTAGACCTTAACAGACCTTGGTAGACCTTAACAGACCTTATTGGACCTTAACAGACGTTGGTAGACCTTAACATACCTTTGTAGACCTTAACAGACCTTATTGAACCTTAACAGACCTTTGTAGACCTTACTGGACCTTAAAAGACCTTGGTGGACCTAAATAGACCTTAGTAGATCTTAACAGACTTTAGTAGACCTTAACAGACCTATGTAGACCTTATCAGACCTTGGTAGACCTTAACAGACCTTACTGGACCTTAACAGACGTTGGTAGACCTTAACATACCTTTGTAGACCTTAACAGACCTTAGTAAACCTTAACAGATCTTAGTAGACCTTAACAGACCTTAGTAGACCTCAACAGACCTTTGTAGATCTTAACAGACCTTACTGGACCTTAACAGACCTTGGTAGACCTTAACAGACCTTAGTAGACCTTAACAGACCTTAGTAGACCTTAACAGACCTTTGTAGACCCTAACAGACCTAACTGGACCTTAACAGACCTTGGTAAACCTTAACAGACCTTAGTCAACCTTAACAGACCTTGATAGACCTTAACAGACCTTAGTAGACCTTAACAGACCTTAGTAGACCTTAACAGACCTTTGTAGACCTTAACAGACCTTAACAAACCTTACTGGACCTTAACAGACCATGGTAGACCTTTAAAGACCTTACTGGAACTTAACAGACCTTGTAAGACCTTAACAGACTATACTGGACCTTAACAGACTTTTGTAGAACTTAACAGACCTTAGTAGACCTTAACAGACCTTTTGTAGATCTTAACAGACCTTATTAGACCTAAACAGACCTAAGTAGACCTTACCAGACCTTTGTAGACCTTAACAGACCTTTGTAGACCTTAACAGACCTTGGTAGACCTTAAAAGACCTTACCAGACCTTGGTAGACCCTAACAGACCTTGGTAGACCTTAAAAGACCTTTAAAGATTTTGTGAGACCCTAAAAGACCTTACTAGACCTTAACAGACCATTGAAGACCTTAACAGATCTTACTGGACCTTAACAGACCTTACTGGACCTTAACAGACCTTACTGGACCTTAACAAACCATGGTAGACCTTAACAGACCTTGGTAGACCTTAACAGACCTTAATGGACCTTAACAGACCTTGGTAGACCTTAACAGACCTTTGAAGACCTTAACAAACCTTACTGGACGTTAACAGACCTTGGTATACCTTAACAGACCTTGGTATACCTTAACAGACCTTAAAAGACCTTTAAAGACCTTGTGAGACCTTAACAGACCTTACTGGACCTTAACAGACCTTGGTAGACCTTAACAGACCTTGGTAGACCTTAACAGACCTTAGTAGACCTTAACAGACCTTTGTGGACATTAACAGACCTTACTGGACCTTAACAGACCTTACTGGACCATAAAAGACCTTGGAAGACCTTAAAAGACCTTAGCAGACCTTAACAGACCTTATTAGACCTTAACAGACCTTAGTAGACCTTAACAGACCTTTGTAGACCTTTGTAGACCTTAACAGACCTTACTGGACCTTAACAGACCTTGGTAAACCTTAACAGACCTTAGTAGACTTAACAGACCTTAACAGACCTTTGTAGACCTTAACAAACCTTACTGCACCTTAACAGACCTTGGTAGACCTTAACAGACCTTAGTAGACCTTAACAGACCTTAACATACCTTTGTAGACCTTAACAGACCTTACTGGACCTTAACAGACCTTGGAAGACCTTAACAGACCTTAGTAGACCTTAACAGACCTTTGTAGACCTTAACACACCTTACTGGACATTAACAGACCTTGGTAGACCTTAACAGACCTTAGTCGACCTTAACAAACCTTTGTAGACCTTAACAGACCTTACTGGACCTTAACAGATCTTGGTAGACCTTAACAGACCTTACTGGACCTTAACAGATGTTGGTAGACCTTAACAGACCTTACTGGACCTTAACAGACTGTAGTAGACCTTAACAGACCTTTGTAGACCTTAACAAACCTTTTCTGGACCTTAACAGACCTTTGTAGATCTTAATGGACCTTAACAGACCTTGGTAGACCTTAATAGACCTTGGTTGACCTTAACAGACCTTATTAGACTTTAACAGACCTTAGTAGACCTTAACAGACCTATGTAGACCTTAACAGACCTTGGTAGACCTTAACAGACTTTATTGGACCTTAACAGACGTTGGTAGACCTTAACATACCTTTGTAGACCTTAACAGACCTTAGTAGACCTTAACAGACCTTAGTAGACCTTAACAGACCTTTGTAAACCTTAACAGACCTTAACAAACCTTACTGGACCTTAACAGACCATGGTAGACCTTTAAAGACCTTACTGGAACTTAACAGACCTTGTAAGACCTTAACAGACTATACTGGACCTTAACAGACTTTTGTAGAACTTAACAGACCTTAGTAGACCTTAACAGACCTTTTGTAGACCTTAACAGACCTAATTAGACCTAAACAGACCTAAGTAGACCTTACCAGACCTTTGTAGACCTTAACAGACCTTTGTAGACCTTAATAGACCTTGGTAGACCTTAACAGACCTTACCAGACCTTGGTAGACCTTAACAGACCTTGGTAGACCTTAAAAGACCTTTAAAGATTTTGTGAGACCTTAAAAGACCTTACTAGACCTTAACAGACCATTGAAGACCTTAACAGATCTTACTGGACCTTAACAGACCTTACTGGACCTTAACAGACCTTACTGGACCTTAACAAACCATGGTAGACCTTAACAGACCTTGGTAGACCTTAACAGACCTTAATGGACCTTAACAGACCTTGGTAGACCTTAACAGACCTTTGAAGACCTTAACAAACCTTACTGGACGTTAACAGACCTTGGTATACCTTAACAGACCTTGGTATACCTTAACAGACCTTAAAAGACCTTTAAAGACCTTGTGAGACCTTAACAGACCTTACTGGACCTTAACAGACCTTGGTAGACCTTAACAGACCTTGGTAGACCTTAACAGACCTTAGTAGACCTTAACAGACCTTTGTGGACATTAACAGACCTTACTGGACCTTAACAGACCTTACTGGACCATAAAAGACCTTGGAAGACCTTAAAAGACCTTAGCAGACCTTAACAGACCTTATTAGACCTTAACAGACCTTAGTAGACCTTAACAGACCTTTGTAGACCTTTGTAGACCTTAACAGACCTTACTGGACCTTAACAGACCTTGGTAAACCTTAACAGACCTTAGTAGACTTAACAGACCTTAACAGACCTTTGTAGACCTTAACAAACCTTACTGCACCTTAACAGACCTTGGTAGACCTTAACAGACCTTAGTAGACCTTAGTAGACCTTAACAGACCTTAACATACCTTTGTAGACCTTAACAGACCTTACTGGACCTTAACAGACCTTGGAAGACCTTAACAGACCTTAGTAGACCTTAACAGACCTTTGTAGACCTTAACACACCTTAATGGACCTTAACAGACCTTTGAAGACCTTAACAAACCTTACTGGACGTTAACAGACCTTGGTATACCTTAACAGACCTTAAAAGACCTTTAAAGACCTTGTGAGACCTTAACAGAACTTACTGGACCTTAACAGACCTTGGTAGACCTTAACAGACCTTGGTAGACCTTAACAGACCTTAGTAGACCTTAACAGACCTTTGTGGACATTAACAGACCTTACTGGACCTTAACAGACCTTACTGGACTATAAAAGACCTTGAAAGACCTTAAAAGACCTTAGCAGACCTTATTAGACCTTAACAGACCTTAGAAGACCTTAACAGACCTTTGTAGACCTCTGTAGACCTTAACAGACCTTACTGGACATTAACAGACCTTGGTAGACCTTAACAGACCTTAGTAGACCTAACAGACCTTAACAGACCTTTGTAGACCTTTGTAGACCTTAACAGACCTTACTGGACCTTAACAGACCTTGGTAGACCTTAACAGACCTTAGTAGACCTTAACAGACCTTAACATACCTTTGTAGACCTTAACAAACCTTACTGGACCCTAACAGACCTTGGAAGACCTTAACAGACCTTAGTAGACCTTAACAGACCTTTGTAGACCTTAACACACCTTACTGGACATTAACAGACCTTGGTAGACCTTAACAGACCTTAGTCGACCTTAACAGACCTTTGTAGACCTTAACAGACCTTACTGGACCTTAACAGACCTTGGTAGACCTTAACAGACCTTACTGGACCTTAACAGATGTTGGTAGACCTTAACAGACCTTACTGGACCTTAACAGACTGTAGTAGACCTTAACAGACCTTTGTAGACCTTAACAAACCTTACTGGACCTTTACAGACCTTTGTAGACCTTAACAGACCTTGGTAGACCTTAATAGACCTTAGTAGACCTTAACAGACCTTATTAGACATTAACAGACCTTAGTAGACCTTAACAGACCTATGTAGACCTTAACAGACCTATGTAGACCTTAACAGACCTTGGTAGACCTTAACAGACCTTATTGGACCTTAACAGACGTTGGTAGACCTTAACATACCTTTGTAGACCTTAACAGACCTTATTGAACCTTAACAGACCTTTGTAGACCTTACTGGACCTTAAAAGACCTTGGTGGACCTAAATAGACCTTAGTAGATCTTAACAGACTTTAGTAGACCTTAACAGACCTATGTAGACCTTATCAGACCTTGGTAGACCTTAACAGACCTTACTGGACCTTAACAGACGTTGGTAGACCTTAACATACCTTTGTAGACCTTAACAGACCTTAGTAAACCTTAACAGATCTTAGTAGACCTTAACAGACCTTAGTAGACCTCAACAGACCTTTGTAGATCTTAACAGACCTTACTGGACCTTAACAGACCTTGGTAGACCTTAACAGACCTTAGTAGACCTTAACAGACCTTAGTAGACCTTAACAGACCTTTGTAGACCCTAACAGACCTAACTGGACCTTAACAGACCTTGGTAAACCTTAACAGACCTTAGTCAACCTTAACAGACCTTGATAGACCTTAACAGACCTTAGTAGACCTTAACAGACCTTAGTAGACCTTAACAGACCTTTGTAGACCTTAACAGACCTTAACAAACCTTACTGGACCTTAACAGACCATGGTAGACCTTTAAAGACCTTACTGGAACTTAACAGACCTTGTAAGACCTTAACAGACTATACTGGACCTTAACAGACTTTTGTAGAACTTAACAGACCTTAGTAGACCTTAACAGACCTTTTGTAGATCTTAACAGACCTTATTAGACCTAAACAGACCTAAGTAGACCTTACCAGACCTTTGTAGACCTTAACAGACCTTTGTAGACCTTAACAGACCTTGGTAGACCTTAAAAGACCTTACCAGACCTTGGTAGACCCTAACAGACCTTGGTAGACCTTAAAAGACCTTTAAAGATTTTGTGAGACCCTAAAAGACCTTACTAGACCTTAACAGACCATTGAAGACCTTAACAGATCTTACTGGACCTTAACAGACCTTACTGGACCTTAACAGACCTTACTGGACCTTAACAAACCATGGTAGACCTTAACAGACCTTGGTAGACCTTAACAGACCTTAATGGACCTTAACAGACCTTGGTAGACCTTAACAGACCTTTGAAGACCTTAACAAACCTTACTGGACGTTAACAGACCTTGGTATACCTTAACAGACCTTGGTATACCTTAACAGACCTTAAAAGACCTTTAAAGACCTTGTGAGACCTTAACAGACCTTACTGGACCTTAACAGACCTTGGTAGACCTTAACAGACCTTGGTAGACCTTAACAGACCTTAGTAGACCTTAACAGACCTTTGTGGACATTAACAGACCTTACTGGACCTTAACAGACCTTACTGGACCATAAAAGACCTTGGAAGACCTTAAAAGACCTTAGCAGACCTTAACAGACCTTATTAGACCTTAACAGACCTTAGTAGACCTTAACAGACCTTTGTAGACCTTTGTAGACCTTAACAGACCTTACTGGACCTTAACAGACCTTGGTAAACCTTAACAGACCTTAGTAGACTTAACAGACCTTAACAGACCTTTGTAGACCTTAACAAACCTTACTGCACCTTAACAGACCTTGGTAGACCTTAACAGACCTTAGTAGACCTTAACAGACCTTAACATACCTTTGTAGACCTTAACAGACCTTACTGGACCTTAACAGACCTTGGAAGACCTTAACAGACCTTAGTAGACCTTAACAGACCTTTGTAGACCTTAACACACCTTACTGGACATTAACAGACCTTGGTAGACCTTAACAGACCTTAGTCGACCTTAACAAACCTTTGTAGACCTTAACAGACCTTACTGGACCTTAACAGATCTTGGTAGACCTTAACAGACCTTACTGGACCTTAACAGATGTTGGTAGACCTTAACAGACCTTACTGGACCTTAACAGACTGTAGTAGACCTTAACAGACCTTTGTAGACCTTAACAAACCTTTTCTGGACCTTAACAGACCTTTGTAGATCTTAATGGACCTTAACAGACCTTGGTAGACCTTAATAGACCTTGGTTGACCTTAACAGACCTTATTAGACTTTAACAGACCTTAGTAGACCTTAACAGACCTATGTAGACCTTAACAGACCTTGGTAGACCTTAACAGACTTTATTGGACCTTAACAGACGTTGGTAGACCTTAACATACCTTTTTAGACCTTAACAGACCTTAGTAGACCTTAACAGACCTTAGTAGACCTTAACAGACCTTTGTAAACCTTAACAGACCTTAACAAACCTTACTGGACCTTAACAGACCATGGTAGACCTTTAAAGACCTTACTGGAACTTAACAGACCTTGTAAGACCTTAACAGACTATACTGGACCTTAACAGACTTTTGTAGAACTTAACAGACCTTAGTAGACCTTAACAGACCTTTTGTAGACCTTAACAGACCTAATTAGACCTAAACAGACCTAAGTAGACCTTACCAGACCTTTGTAGACCTTAACAGACCTTTGTAGACCTTAATAGACCTTGGTAGACCTTAACAGACCTTACCAGACCTTGGTAGACCTTAACAGACCTTGGTAGACCTTAAAAGACCTTTAAAGATTTTGTGAGACCTTAAAAGACCTTACTAGACCTTAACAGACCATTGAAGACCTTAACAGATCTTACTGGACCTTAACAGACCTTACTGGACCTTAACAGACCTTACTGGACCTTAACAAACCATGGTAGACCTTAACAGACCTTGGTAGACCTTAACAGACCTTAATGGACCTTAACAGACCTTGGTAGACCTTAACAGACCTTTGAAGACCTTAACAAACCTTACTGGACGTTAACAGACCTTGGTATACCTTAACAGACCTTGGTATACCTTAACAGACCTTAAAAGACCTTTAAAGACCTTGTGAGACCTTAACAGACCTTACTGGACCTTAACAGACCTTGGTAGACCTTAACAGACCTTGGTAGACCTTAACAGACCTTAGTAGACCTTAACAGACCTTTGTGGACATTAACAGACCTTACTGGACCTTAACAGACCTTACTGGACCATAAAAGACCTTGGAAGACCTTAAAAGACCTTAGCAGACCTTAACAGACCTTATTAGACCTTAACAGACCTTAGTAGACCTTAACAGACCTTTGTAGACCTTTGTAGACCTTAACAGACCTTACTGGACCTTAACAGACCTTGGTAAACCTTAACAGACCTTAGTAGACTTAACAGACCTTAACAGACCTTTGTAGACCTTAACAAACCTTACTGCACCTTAACAGACCTTGGTAGACCTTAACAGACCTTAGTAGACCTTAGTAGACCTTAACAGACCTTAACATACCTTTGTAGACCTTAACAGACCTTACTGGACCTTAACAGACCTTGGAAGACCTTAACAGACCTTAGTAGACCTTAACAGACCTTTGTAGACCTTAACACACCTTAATGGACCTTAACAGACCTTGGTAGACCTTAACAGACCTTTGAAGACCTTAACAAACCTTACTGGACGTTAACAGACCTTGGTATACCTTAACAGACCTTAAAAGACCTTTAAAGACCTTGTGAGACCTTAACAGAACTTACTGGACCTTAACAGACCTTGGTAGACCTTAACAGACCTTGGTAGACCTTAACAGACCTTAGTAGACCTTAACAGACCTTTGTGGACATTAACAGACCTTACTGGACCTTAACAGACCTTACTGGACTATAAAAGACCTTGAAAGACCTTAAAAGACCTTAGCAGACCTTATTAGACCTTAACAGACCTTAGAAGACCTTAACAGACCTTTGTAGACCTCTGTAGACCTTAACAGACCTTACTGGACCTTAACAGACCTTGGTAGACCTTAACAGACCTTAGTAGACCTAACAGACCTTAACAGACCTTTGTAGACCTTTGTAGACCTTAACAGACCTTACTGGACCTTAACAGACCTTGGTAGACCTTAACAGACCTTAGTAGACCTTAACAGACCTTAACATACCTTTGTAGACCTTAACAAACCTTACTGGACCCTAACAGACCTTGGAAGACCTTAACAGACCTTAGTAGACCTTAACAGACCTTTGTAGACCTTAACACACCTTACTGGACATTAACAGACCTTGGTAGACCTTAACAGACCTTAGTCGACCTTAACAGACCTTTGTAGACCTTAACAGACCTTACTGGACCTTAACAGACCTTGGTAGACCTTAACAGACCTTACTGGACCTTAACAGATGTTGGTAGACCTTAACAGACCTTACTGGACCTTAACAGACTGTAGTAGACCTTAACAGACCTTTGTAGACCTTAACAAACCTTACTGGACCTTTACAGACCTTTGTAGACCTTAACAGACCTTGGTAGACCTTAATAGACCTTAGTAGACCTTAACAGACCTTATTAGACATTAACAGACCTTAGTAGACCTTAACAGACCTATGTAGACCTTAACAGACCTATGTAGACCTTAACAGACCTTGGTAGACCTTAACAGACCTTATTGGACCTTAACAGACGTTGGTAGACCTTAACATACCTTTGTAGACCTTAACAGACCTTATTGAACCTTAACAGACCTTTGTAGACCTTACTGGACCTTAAAAGACCTTGGTGGACCTAAATAGACCTTAGTAGATCTTAACAGACTTTAGTAGACCTTAACAGACCTATGTAGACCTTATCAGACCTTGGTAGACCTTAACAGACCTTACTGGACCTTAACAGACGTTGGTAGACCTTAACATACCTTTGTAGACCTTAACAGACCTTAGTAAACCTTAACAGATCTTAGTAGACCTTAACAGACCTTAGTAGACCTCAACAGACCTTTGTAGATCTTAACAGACCTTACTGGACCTTAACAGACCTTGGTAGACCTTAACAGACCTTAGTAGACCTTAACAGACCTTAGTAGACCTTAACAGACCTTTGTAGACCCTAACAGACCTAACTGGACCTTAACAGACCTTGGTAAACCTTAACAGACCTTAGTCAACCTTAACAGACCTTGATACACCTTAACAGACCTTAGTAGACCTTAACAGACCTTAGTAGACCTTAACAGACCTTTGTAGACCTTAACAGACCTTAACAAACCTTACTGGACCTTAACAGACCATGGTAGACCTTTAAAGACCTTACTGGAACTTAACAGACCTTGTAAGACCTTAACAGACTATACTGGACCTTAACAGACTTTTGTAGAACTTAACAGACCTTAGTAGACCTTAACAGACCTTTTGTAGATCTTAACAGACCTTATTAGACCTAAACAGACCTAAGTAGACCTTACCAGACCTTTGTAGACCTTAACAGACCTTTGTAGACCTTAACAGACCTTGGTAGACCTTAAAAGACCTTACCAGACCTTGGTAGACCCTAACAGACCTTGGTAGACCTTAAAAGACCTTTAAAGATTTTGTGAGACCCTAAAAGACCTTACTAGACCTTAACAGACCATTGAAGACCTTAACAGATCTTACTGGACCTTAACAGACCTTACTGGACCTTAACAGACCTTACTGGACCTTAACAAACCATGGTAGACCTTAACAGACCTTGGTAGACCTTAACAGACCTTAATGGACCTTAACAGACCTTGGTAGACCTTAACAGACCTTTGTAGACCTTTGTAGACCTTAACAGACCTTACTGGACCTTAACAGACCTTGGTAAACCTTAACAGACCTTAGTAGACTTAACAGACCTTAACAGACCTTTGTAGACCTTAACAAACCTTACTGCACCTTAACAGACCTTGGTAGACCTTAACAGACCTTAGTAGACCTTAACAGACCTTAACATACCTTTGTAGACCTTAACAGACCTTACTGGACCTTAACAGACCTTGGAAGACCTTAACAGACCTTAGTAGACCTTAACAGACCTTTGTAGACCTTAACACACCTTACTGGACATTAACAGACCTTGGTAGACCTTAACAGACCTTAGTCGACCTTAACAAACATTTGTAGACCTTAACAGACCTTACTGGACCTTAACAGATCTTGGTAGACCTTAACAGACCTTACTGGACCTTAACAGATGTTGGTAGACCTTAACAGACCTTACTGGACCTTAACAGACTGTAGTAGACCTTAACAGACCTTTGTAGACCTTAACAAACCTTTTCTGGACCTTAACAGACCTTTGTAGATCTTAATGGACCTTAACAGACCTTGGTAGACCTTAATAGACCTTGGTTGACCTTAACAGACCTTATTAGACTTTAACAGACCTTAGTAGACCTTAACAGACCTATGTAGACCTTAACAGACCTTAACATACCTTTGTAGACCTTAACAAACCTTACTGGACCCTAACAGACCTTGGAAGACCTTAACAGACCTTAGTAGACCTTAACAGACCTTTGTAGACCTTAACACACCTTACTGGACATTAACAGACCTTGGTAGACCTTAACAGACCTTAGTCGACCTTAACAGACCTTTGTAGACCTTAACAGACCTTACTGGACCTTAACAGACCTTGGTAGACCTTAACAGACCTTACTGGACCTTAACAGATGTTGGTAGACCTTAACAGACCTTACTGGACCTTAACAGACTGTAGTAGACCTTAACAGACCTTTGTAGACCTTAACAAACCTTACTGGACCTTTACAGACCTTTGTAGACCTTAACAGACCTTGGTAGACCTTAATAGACCTTAGTAGACCTTAACAGACCTTATTAGACATTAACAGACCTTAGTAGACCTTAACAGACCTATGTAGACCTTAACAGACCTATGTAGACCTTAACAGACCTTGGTAGACCTTAACAGACCTTATTGGACCTTAACAGACGTTGGTAGACCTTAACATACCTTTGTAGACCTTAACAGACCTTATTGAACCTTAACAGACCTTTGTAGACCTTACTGGACCTTAAAAGACCTTGGTGGACCTAAATAGACCTTAGTAGATCTTAACAGACTTTAGTAGACCTTAACAGACCTATGTAGACCTTATCAGACCTTGGTAGACCTTAACAGACCTTACTGGACCTTAACAGACGTTGGTAGACCTTAACATACCTTTGTAGACCTTAACAGACCTTAGTAAACCTTAACAGATCTTAGTAGACCTTAACAGACCTTAGTAGACCTCAACAGACCTTTGTAGATCTTAACAGACCTTACTGGACCTTAACAGACCTTGGTAGACCTTAACAGACCTTAGTAGACCTTAACAGACCTTAGTAGACCTTAACAGACCTTTGTAGACCCTAACAGACCTAACTGGACCTTAACAGACCTTGGTAAACCTTAACAGACCTTAGTCAACCTTAACAGACCTTGATACACCTTAACAGACCTTAGTAGACCTTAACAGACCTTAGTAGACCTTAACAGACCTTTGTAGACCTTAACAGACCTTAACAAACCTTACTGGACCTTAACAGACCATGGTAGACCTTTAAAGACCTTACTGGAACTTAACAGACCTTGTAAGACCTTAACAGACTATACTGGACCTTAACAGACTTTTGTAGAACTTAACAGACCTTAGTAGACCTTAACAGACCTTTTGTAGATCTTAACAGACCTTATTAGACCTAAACAGACCTAAGTAGACCTTACCAGACCTTTGTAGACCTTAACAGACCTTTGTAGACCTTAACAGACCTTGGTAGACCTTAAAAGACCTTACCAGACCTTGGTAGACCCTAACAGACCTTGGTAGACCTTAAAAGACCTTTAAAGATTTTGTGAGACCCTAAAAGACCTTACTAGACCTTAACAGACCATTGAAGACCTTAACAGATCTTACTGGACCTTAACAGACCTTACTGGACCTTAACAGACCTTACTGGACCTTAACAAACCATGGTAGACCTTAACAGACCTTGGTAGACCTTAACAGACCTTAATGGACCTTAACAGACCTTGGTAGACCTTAACAGACCTTTGTAGACCTTTGTAGACCTTAACAGACCTTACTGGACCTTAACAGACCTTGGTAAACCTTAACAGACCTTAGTAGACTTAACAGACCTTAACAGACCTTTGTAGACCTTAACAAACCTTACTGCACCTTAACAGACCTTGGTAGACCTTAACAGACCTTAGTAGACCTTAACAGACCTTAACATACCTTTGTAGACCTTAACAGACCTTACTGGACCTTAACAGACCTTGGAAGACCTTAACAGACCTTAGTAGACCTTAACAGACCTTTGTAGACCTTAACACACCTTACTGGACATTAACAGACCTTGGTAGACCTTAACAGACCTTAGTCGACCTTAACAAACATTTGTAGACCTTAACAGACCTTACTGGACCTTAACAGATCTTGGTAGACCTTAACAGACCTTACTGGACCTTAACAGATGTTGGTAGACCTTAACAGACCTTACTGGACCTTAACAGACTGTAGTAGACCTTAACAGACCTTTGTAGACCTTAACAAACCTTTTCTGGACCTTAACAGACCTTTGTAGATCTTAATGGACCTTAACAGACCTTGGTAGACCTTAATAGACCTTGGTTGACCTTAACAGACCTTATTAGACTTTAACAGACCTTAGTAGACCTTAACAGACCTATGTAGACCTTAACAGACCTTGGTAGACCTTAACAGACTTTATTGGACCTTAACAGACGTTGGTAGACCTTAACATACCTTTTTAGACCTTAACAGACCTTATTGAACCTTAACAGACCTTTGTAGACCTTACTGGACCTTAACAGACCTTGGTGGACCTAAATAGACCTTAGTAGACCTTAACAGACTTTAGTAGACCTTAACAGACCTATGTAGACCTTATCAGACCTTGGTAGACCTTAACAGACCTTACTGGACCTTTACAGACGTTGGTAGACCTTAACATACCTTTGTAGACCTTAACAGACCTTATTGAACCTTAACAGACCTTTGTAGACCTTACTGGACCTTAACAGACCTTGGTGGACCTGAATAGACCTTAGTAAACCTTAACAGACTTTAGTAGACCTTAACAGACCTTAGTAGACCTTAACAGATCTTAGTAGACCTAAACAGAGCTTATTAGACCTTTGTAGACCTTCACAGACCTTTGTAGACCTTAACAGACCTCACTGGACCTTAACAGACGTTGGTAGACCTTCACAGACCTTACTGGACCTTAACAGACGTTGGTAGACCTTAACAGACCTTAGTAGACCTTAACAGACCTTTGTAGACCCTAACAGACCTTACAGAACCATGACAGACCTTGGTATACCTTAACAGACCATAGTAGACACTTGTAGACCTTAACAGACCTTAATGGACCTTAGTAGACCTAACAGACCTTAACAGACCTTTGTAGACCTTAACAAACCTTACTGGACCTTAACAGACCTTGGTAGACCTTAACAGACCTTAGTAGACCTTAACAGACCTTAACATACCTTTGTAGACCTTAACAAACCTTACTGGACCTTAACAGACCTTGGAAGACCTTAACAGACCTTTGTAGACCTTAACAGACCTTACTGGACCTTAACAGACCTTGGTAGACCTTAACAGACCTTACTGGACCTTAACAGATGTTGGTAGACCTTAACAGACCTTACTGGACCTTAACAGACTGTGGTAGACCTTAACAGACCTTTGTAGACCTTAACAAACCTTACTGGACCTTAACAGACCTTTGTAGACCTTAACAGACTTTAGTAGACCTAAACAGACCTTAGTAGACCTTAACAGATCTTAGTAGACCTAAACAGAGCTTATTAGACCTTTGTAGACCTTCACAGACCTTTGTAGACCTTAACAGACCTCACTGGACCTTAACAGACGTTGGTAGACCTTAACAGACCTTACTGGACCTTAACAGACGTTGGTAGACCTTAACAGACCTTAGTAGACCTTAACAGACCTTTGTAGACCCTAACAGACCTTACTAGACCTTAACAAACCATTGAAGACCTTAACAGATCTTACTGGACCTTAACAGACCTTACTGGACCTTAACAGACCTTACTGGACCTTAACAAACCATGGTAGACCTTAACAGACCTTGGTAGACCTTAACAGACCTTAATGGACCTTAACAGACCTTGGTAGACCTTAACAGACCTTTGAAGACCTTAACAAACCTTACTGGACGTTAACAGACCTTGGTATACCTTAACAGACCTTAAAAGACCTTTAAAGACCTTGTGAGACCTTAACAGACCTTACTGGACCTTAACAGACCTTGGTAGACCTTAACAGACCTTGGTAGACCTTAACAGACCTTAGTAGACCTTAACAGACCTTTGTGGACATTAACAGACCTTACTGGACCTTAACAGTCCTTACTGGACCATAAAAGACCTTGGAAGACCTTAAAAGACCTTAGCAGACCTTAACAGACCTTATTAGACCTTAACAGACCTTAGTAGACCTTAACAGACCTTATTGAACCTTAACAGACCTTTGTAGACCTTACTGGACCTTAACAGACCTTGGTGGACCTAAATAGACCTTAGTAGACCTTAACAGACTTTAGTAGACCTTAACAGACCTTAGTAAACCTTAACAGACCTTAGTAGACCTTAACAGACCTTTTGTAGATCTTAACAGACCTTATTAGACCTAAACAGACCTAAGTAGACCTTACCAGACCTTTGTAGACCTTAACAGACCTTTGTAGACCTTAACAGACCTTGGTAGACCTTAAAAGACCTTACCAGACCTTGGTAGACCCTAACAGACCTTGGTAGACCTTAAAAGACCTTTAAAGATTTTGTGAGACCCTAAAAGACCTTACTAGACCTTAACAGACCATTGAAGACCTTAACAGATCTTACTGGACCTTAACAGACCTTACTGGACCTTAACAGACCTTACTGGACCTTAACAAACCATGGTAGACCTTAACAGACCTTGGTAGACCTTAACAGACCTTAATGGACCTTAACAGACCTTGGTAGACCTTAACAGACCTTTGAAGACCTTAACAAACCTTACTGGACGTTAACAGACCTTGGTATACCTTAACAGACCTTGGTATACCTTAACAGACCTTAAAAGACCTTTAAAGACCTTGTGAGACCTTAACAGACCTTACTGGACCTTAACAGACCTTGGTAGACCTTAACAGACCTTGGTAGACCTTAACAGACCTTAGTAGACCTTAACAGACCTTTGTGGACATTAACAGACCTTACTGGACCTTAACAGACCTTACTGGACCATAAAAGACCTTGGAAGACCTTAAAAGACCTTAGCAGACCTTAACAGACCTTATTAGACCTTAACAGACCTTAGTAGACCTTAACAGACCTTTGTAGACCTTTGTAGACCTTAACAGACCTTACTGGACCTTAACAGACCTTGGTAAACCTTAACAGACCTTAGTAGACTTAACAGACCTTAACAGACCTTTGTAGACCTTAACAAACCTTACTGCACCTTAACAGACCTTGGTAGACCTTAACAGACCTTAGTAGACCTTAACAGACCTTAACATACCTTTGTAGACCTTAACAGACCTTACTGGACCTTAACAGACCTTGGAAGACCTTAACAGACCTTAGTAGACCTTAACAGACCTTTGTAGACCTTAACACACCTTACTGGACATTAACAGACCTTGGTAGACCTTAACAGACCTTAGTCGACCTTAACAAACCTTTGTAGACCTTAACAGACCTTACTGGACCTTAACAGATCTTGGTAGACCTTAACAGACCTTACTGGACCTTAACAGATGTTGGTAGACCTTAACAGACCTTACTGGACCTTAACAGACTGTAGTAGACCTTAACAGACCTTTGTAGACCTTAACAAACCTTTTCTGGACCTTAACAGACCTTTGTAGATCTTAATGGACCTTAACAGACCTTGGTAGACCTTAATAGACCTTGGTTGACCTTAACAGACCTTATTAGACTTTAACAGACCTTAGTAGACCTTAACAGACCTATGTAGACCTTAACAGACCTTGGTAGACCTTAACAGACTTTATTGGACCTTAACAGACGTTGGTAGACCTTAACATACCTTTTTAGACCTTAACAGACCTTAGTAGACCTTAACAGACCTTAGTAGACCTTAACAGACCTTTGTAAACCTTAACAGACCTTAACAAACCTTACTGGACCTTAACAGACCATGGTAGACCTTTAAAGACCTTACTGGAACTTAACAGACCTTGTAAGACCTTAACAGACTATACTGGACCTTAACAGACTTTTGTAGAACTTAACAGACCTTAGTAGACCTTAACAGACCTTTGTGGACATTAACAGACCTTACTGGACCTTAACAGACCTTACTGGACCATAAAAGACCTTGGAAGACCTTAAAAGACCTTAGCAGACCTTAACAGACCTTATTAGACCTTAACAGACCTTAGTAGACCTTAACAGACCTTACTGGACCTTAACAGACCTTGGTAAACCTTAACAGACCTTAGTAGACTTAACAGACCTTAACAGACCTTTGTAGACCTTAACAAACCTTACTGCACCTTAACAGACCTTGGTAGACCTTAACAGACCTTAGTAGACCTTAGTAGACCTTAACAGACCTTAACATACCTTTGTAGACCTTAACAGACCTTACTGGACCTTAACAGACCTTGGAAGACCTTAACAGACCTTAGTAGACCTTAACAGACCTTTGTAGACCTTAACACACCTTAATGGACCTTAACAGACCTTTGAAGACCTTAACAAACCTTACTGGACGTTAACAGACCTTGGTATACCTTAACAGACCTTAAAAGACCTTTAAAGACCTTGTGAGACCTTAACAGAACTTACTGGACCTTAACAGACCTTGGTAGACCTTAACAGACCTTGGTAGACCTTAACAGACCTTAGTAGACCTTAACAGACCTTTGTGGACATTAACAGACCTTACTGGACCTTAACAGACCTTACTGGACTATAAAAGACCTTGAAAGACCTTAAAAGACCTTAGCAGACCTTATTAGACCTTAACAGACCTTAGAAGACCTTAACAGACCTTTGTAGACCTCTGTAGACCTTAACAGACCTTACTGGACCTTAACAGACCTTGGTAGACCTTAACAGACCTTAGTAGACCTAACAGACCTTAACAGACCTTTGTAGACCTTTGTAGACCTTAACAGACCTTACTGGACCTTAACAGACCTTGGTAGACCTTAACAGACCTTAGTAGACCTTAACAGACCTTAACATACCTTTGTAGACCTTAACAAACCTTACTGGACCCTAACAGACCTTGGAAGACCTTAACAGACCTTAGTAGACCTTAACAGACCTTTGTAGACCTTAACACACCTTACTGGACATTAACAGACCTTGGTAGACCTTAACAGACCTTAGTCGACCTTAACAGACCTTTGTAGACCTTAACAGACCTTACTGGACCTTAACAGACCTTGGTAGACCTTAACAGACCTTACTGGACCTTAACAGATGTTGGTAGACCTTAACAGACCTTACTGGACCTTAACAGACTGTAGTAGACCTTAACAGACCTTTGTAGACCTTAACAAACCTTACTGGACCTTTACAGACCTTTGTAGACCTTAACAGACCTTGGTAGACCTTAATAGACCTTAGTAGACCTTAACAGACCTTATTAGACATTAACAGACCTTAGTAGACCTTAACAGACCTATGTAGACCTTAACAGACCTATGTAGACCTTAACAGACCTTGGTAGACCTTAACAGACCTTATTGGACCTTAACAGACGTTGGTAGACCTTAACATACCTTTGTAGACCTTAACAGACCTTATTGAACCTTAACAGACCTTTGTAGACCTTACTGGACCTTAAAAGACCTTGGTGGACCTAAATAGACCTTAGTAGATCTTAACAGACTTTAGTAGACCTTAACAGACCTATGTAGACCTTATCAGACCTTGGTAGACCTTAACAGACCTTACTGGACCTTAACAGACGTTGGTAGACCTTAACATACCTTTGTAGACCTTAACAGACCTTAGTAAACCTTAACAGATCTTAGTAGACCTTAACAGACCTTAGTAGACCTCAACAGACCTTTGTAGATCTTAACAGACCTTACTGGACCTTAACAGACCTTGGTAGACCTTAACAGACCTTAGTAGACCTTAACAGACCTTAGTAGACCTTAACAGACCTTTGTAGACCCTAACAGACCTAACTGGACCTTAACAGACCTTGGTAAACCTTAACAGACCTTAGTCAACCTTAACAGACCTTGATAGACCTTAACAGACCTTAGTAGACCTTAACAGACCTTAGTAGACCTTAACAGACCTTTGTAGACCTTAACAGACCTTAACAAACCTTACTGGACCTTAACAGACCATGGTAGACCTTTAAAGACCTTACTGGAACTTAACAGACCTTGTAAGACCTTAACAGACTATACTGGACCTTAACAGACTTTTGTAGAACTTAACAGACCTTAGTAGACCTTAACAGACCTTTTGTAGATCTTAACAGACCTTATTAGACCTAAACAGACCTAAGTAGACCTTACCAGACCTTTGTAGACCTTAACAGACCTTTGTAGACCTTAACAGACCTTGGTAGACCTTAAAAGACCTTACCAGACCTTGGTAGACCCTAACAGACCTTGGTAGACCTTAAAAGACCTTTAAAGATTTTGTGAGACCCTAAAAGACCTTACTAGACCTTAACAGACCATTGAAGACCTTAACAGATCTTACTGGACCTTAACAGACCTTACTGGACCTTAACAGACCTTACTGGACCTTAACAAACCATGGTAGACCTTAACAGACCTTGGTAGACCTTAACAGACCTTAATGGACCTTAACAGACCTTGGTAGACCTTAACAGACCTTTGAAGACCTTAACAAACCTTACTGGACGTTAACAGACCTTGGTATACCTTAACAGACCTTGGTATACCTTAACAGACCTTAAAAGACCTTTAAAGACCTTGTGAGACCTTAACAGACCTTACTGGACCTTAACAGACCTTGGTAGACCTTAACAGACCTTGGTAGACCTTAACAGACCTTAGTAGACCTTAACAGACCTTTGTGGACATTAACAGACCTTACTGGACCTTAACAGACCTTACTGGACCATAAAAGACCTTGGAAGACCTTAAAAGACCTTAGCAGACCTTAACAGACCTTATTAGACCTTAACAGACCTTAGTAGACCTTAACAGACCTTTGTAGACCTTTGTAGACCTTAACAGACCTTACTGGACCTTAACAGACCTTGGTAAACCTTAACAGACCTTAGTAGACTTAACAGACCTTAACAGACCTTTGTAGACCTTAACAAACCTTACTGCACCTTAACAGACCTTGGTAGACCTTAACAGACCTTAGTAGACCTTAACAGACCTTAACATACCTTTGTAGACCTTAACAGACCTTACTGGACCTTAACAGACCTTGGAAGACCTTAACAGACCTTAGTAGACCTTAACAGACCTTTGTAGACCTTAACACACCTTACTGGACATTAACAGACCTTGGTAGACCTTAACAGACCTTAGTCGACCTTAACAAACCTTTGTAGACCTTAACAGACCTTACTGGACCTTAACAGATCTTGGTAGACCTTAACAGACCTTACTGGACCTTAACAGATGTTGGTAGACCTTAACAGACCTTACTGGACCTTAACAGACTGTAGTAGACCTTAACAGACCTTTGTAGACCTTAACAAACCTTTTCTGGACCTTAACAGACCTTTGTAGATCTTAATGGACCTTAACAGACCTTGGTAGACCTTAATAGACCTTGGTTGACCTTAAAAGACCTTATTAGACTTTAACAGACCTTAGTAGACCTTAACAGACCTATGTAGACCTTAACAGACCTTGGTAGACCTTAACAGACTTTATTGGACCTTAACAGACGTTGGTAGACCTTAACATACCTTTTTAGACCTTAACAGACCTTAGTAGACCTTAACAGACCTTAGTAGACCTTAACAGACCTTTGTAAACCTTAACAGACCTTAACAAACCTTACTGGACCTTAACAGACCATGGTAGACCTTTAAAGACCTTACTGGAACTTAACAGACCTTGTAAGACCTTAACAGACTATACTGGACCTTAACAGACTTTTGTAGAACTTAACAGACCTTAGTAGACCTTAACAGACCTTTTGTAGACCTTAACAGACCTAATTAGACCTAAACAGACCTAAGTAGACCTTACCAGACCTTTGTAGACCTTAACAGACCTTTGTAGACCTTAATAGACCTTGGTAGACCTTAACAGACCTTACCAGACCTTGGTAGACCTTAACAGACCTTGGTAGACCTTAAAAGACCTTTAAAGATTTTGTGAGACCTTAAAAGACCTTACTAGACCTTAACAGACCATTGAAGACCTTAACAGATCTTACTGGACCTTAACAGACCTTACTGGACCTTAACAGACCTTACTGGACCTTAACAAACCATGGTAGACCTTAACAGACCTTGGTAGACCTTAACAGACCTTAATGGACCTTAACAGACCTTGGTAGACCTTAACAGACCTTTGAAGACCTTAACAAACCTTACTGGACGTTAACAGACCTTGGTATACCTTAACAGACCTTGGTATACCTTAACAGACCTTAAAAGACCTTTAAAGACCTTGTGAGACCTTAACAGACCTTACTGGACCTTAACAGACCTTGGTAGACCTTAACAGACCTTGGTAGACCTTAACAGACCTTAGTAGACCTTAACAGACCTTTGTGGACATTAACAGACCTTACTGGACCTTAACAGACCTTACTGGACCATAAAAGACCTTGGAAGACCTTAAAAGACCTTAGCAGACCTTAACAGACCTTATTAGACCTTAACAGACCTTAGTAGACCTTAACAGACCTTTGTAGACCTTTGTAGACCTTAACAGACCTTACTGGACCTTAACAGACCTTGGTAAACCTTAACAGACCTTAGTAGACTTAACAGACCTTAACAGACCTTTGTAGACCTTAACAAACCTTACTGCACCTTAACAGACCTTGGTAGACCTTAACAGACCTTAGTAGACCTTAGTAGACCTTAACAGACCTTAACATACCTTTGTAGACCTTAACAGACCTTACTGGACCTTAACAGACCTTGGAAGACCTTAACAGACCTTAGTAGACCTTAACAGACCTTTGTAGACCTTAACACACCTTAATGGACCTTAACAGACCTTGGTAGACCTTAACAGACCTTTGAAGACCTTAACAAACCTTACTGGACGTTAACAGACCTTGGTATACCTTAACAGACCTTAAAAGACCTTTAAAGACCTTGTGAGACCTTAACAGAACTTACTGGACCTTAACAGACCTTGGTAGACCTTAACAGACCTTGGTAGACCTTAACAGACCTTAGTAGACCTTAACAGACCTTTGTGGACATTAACAGACCTTACTGGACCTTAACAGACCTTACTGGACTATAAAAGACCTTGAAAGACCTTAAAAGACCTTAGCAGACCTTATTAGACCTTAACAGACCTTAGAAGACCTTAACAGACCTTTGTAGACCTCTGTAGACCTTAACAGACCTTACTGGACCTTAACAGACCTTGGTAGACCTTAACAGACCTTAGTAGACCTAACAGACCTTAACAGACCTTTGTAGACCTTTGTAGACCTTAACAGACCTTACTGGACCTTAACAGACCTTGGTAGACCTTAACAGACCTTAGTAGACCTTAACAGACCTTAACATACCTTTGTAGACCTTAACAAACCTTACTGGACCCTAACAGACCTTGGAAGACCTTAACAGACCTTAGTAGACCTTAACAGACCTTTGTAGACCTTAACACACCTTACTGGACATTAACAGACCTTGGTAGACCTTAACAGACCTTAGTCGACCTTAACAGACCTTTGTAGACCTTAACAGACCTTACTGGACCTTAACAGACCTTGGTAGACCTTAACAGACCTTACTGGACCTTAACAGATGTTGGTAGACCTTAACAGACCTTACTGGACCTTAACAGACTGTAGTAGACCTTAACAGACCTTTGTAGACCTTAACAAACCTTACTGGACCTTTACAGACCTTTGTAGACCTTAACAGACCTTGGTAGACCTTAATAGACCTTAGTAGACCTTAACAGACCTTATTAGACATTAACAGACCTTAGTAGACCTTAACAGACCTATGTAGACCTTAACAGACCTATGTAGACCTTAACAGACCTTGGTAGACCTTAACAGACCTTATTGGACCTTAACAGACGTTGGTAGACCTTAACATACCTTTGTAGACCTTAACAGACCTTATTGAACCTTAACAGACCTTTGTAGACCTTACTGGACCTTAAAAGACCTTGGTGGACCTAAATAGACCTTAGTAGATCTTAACAGACTTTAGTAGACCTTAACAGACCTATGTAGACCTTATCAGACCTTGGTAGACCTTAACAGACCTTACTGGACCTTAACAGACGTTGGTAGACCTTAACATACCTTTGTAGACCTTAACAGACCTTAGTAAACCTTAACAGATCTTAGTAGACCTTAACAGACCTTAGTAGACCTCAACAGACCTTTGTAGATCTTAACAGACCTTACTGGACCTTAACAGACCTTGGTAGACCTTAACAGACCTTAGTAGACCTTAACAGACCTTAGTAGACCTTAACAGACCTTTGTAGACCCTAACAGACCTAACTGGACCTTAACAGACCTTGGTAAACCTTAACAGACCTTAGTCAACCTTAACAGACCTTGATACACCTTAACAGACCTTAGTAGACCTTAACAGACCTTAGTAGACCTTAACAGACCTTTGTAGACCTTAACAGACCTTAACAAACCTTACTGGACCTTAACAGACCATGGTAGACCTTTAAAGACCTTACTGGAACTTAACAGACCTTGTAAGACCTTAACAGACTATACTGGACCTTAACAGACTTTTGTAGAACTTAACAGACCTTAGTAGACCTTAACAGACCTTTTGTAGATCTTAACAGACCTTATTAGACCTAAACAGACCTAAGTAGACCTTACCAGACCTTTGTAGACCTTAACAGACCTTTGTAGACCTTAACAGACCTTGGTAGACCTTAAAAGACCTTACCAGACCTTGGTAGACCCTAACAGACCTTGGTAGACCTTAAAAGACCTTTAAAGATTTTGTGAGACCCTAAAAGACCTTACTAGACCTTAACAGACCATTGAAGACCTTAACAGATCTTACTGGACCTTAACAGACCTTACTGGACCTTAACAGACCTTACTGGACCTTAACAAACCATGGTAGACCTTAACAGACCTTGGTAGACCTTAACAGACCTTAATGGACCTTAACAGACCTTGGTAGACCTTAACAGACCTTTGTAGACCTTTGTAGACCTTAACAGACCTTACTGGACCTTAACAGACCTTGGTAAACCTTAACAGACCTTAGTAGACTTAACAGACCTTAACAGACCTTTGTAGACCTTAACAAACCTTACTGCACCTTAACAGACCTTGGTAGACCTTAACAGACCTTAGTAGACCTTAACAGACCTTAACATACCTTTGTAGACCTTAACAGACCTTACTGGACCTTAACAGACCTTGGAAGACCTTAACAGACCTTAGTAGACCTTAACAGACCTTTGTAGACCTTAACACACCTTACTGGACATTAACAGACCTTGGTAGACCTTAACAGACCTTAGTCGACCTTAACAAACATTTGTAGACCTTAACAGACCTTACTGGACCTTAACAGATCTTGGTAGACCTTAACAGACCTTACTGGACCTTAACAGATGTTGGTAGACCTTAACAGACCTTACTGGACCTTAACAGACTGTAGTAGACCTTAACAGACCTTTGTAGACCTTAACAAACCTTTTCTGGACCTTAACAGACCTTTGTAGATCTTAATGGACCTTAACAGACCTTGGTAGACCTTAATAGACCTTGGTTGACCTTAACAGACCTTATTAGACTTTAACAGACCTTAGTAGACCTTAACAGACCTATGTAGACCTTAACAGACCTTGGTAGACCTTAACAGACTTTATTGGACCTTAACAGACGTTGGTAGACCTTAACATACCTTTTTAGACCTTAACAGACCTTATTGAACCTTAACAGACCTTTGTAGACCTTACTGGACCTTAACAGACCTTGGTGGACCTAAATAGACCTTAGTAGACCTTAACAGACTTTAGTAGACCTTAACAGACCTATGTAGACCTTATCAGACCTTGGTAGACCTTAACAGACCTTACTGGACCTTTACAGACGTTGGTAGACCTTAACATACCTTTGTAGACCTTAACAGACCTTACTGAACCTTAACAGACCTTTGTAGACCTTACTGGACCTTAACAGACCTTGGTGGACCTGAATAGACCTTAGTAAACCTTAACAGACTTTAGTAGACCTTAACAGACCTTAGTAGACCTTAACAGATCTTAGTAGACCTAAACAGAGCTTATTAGACCTTTGTAGACCTTCACAGACCTTTGTAGACCTTAACAGACCTCACTGGACCTTAACAGACGTTGGTAGACCTTCACAGACCTTACTGGACCTTAACAGACGTTGGTAGACCTTAACAGACCTTAGTAGACCTTAACAGACCTTTGTAGACCCTAACAGACCTTACAGAACCATGACAGACATTGGTATACCTTAACAGACCATAGTAGACACTTGTAGACCTTAACAGACCTTAATGGACCTTAGTAGACCTAACAGACCTTAACAGACCTTTGTAGACCTTAACAAACCTTACTGGACCTTAACAGACCTTGGTAGACCTTAACAGACCTTAGTAGACCTTAACAGACCTTAACATACCTTTGTAGACCTTAACAAACCTTACTGGACCTTAACAGACCTTGGAAGACCTTAACAGACCTTTGTAGACCTTAACAGACCTTACTGGACCTTAACAGACCTTGGTAGACCTTAACAGACCTTACTGGACCTTAACAGATGTTGGTAGACCTTAACAGACCTTACTGGACCTTAACAGACTGTGGTAGACCTTAACAGACCTTTGTAGACCTTAACAAACCTTACTGGACCTTAACAGACCTTTGTAGACCTTAACAGACTTTAGTAGACCTAAACAGACCTTAGTAGACCTTAACAGATCTTAGTAGACCTAAACAGAGATTATTAGACCTTTGTAGACCTTCACAGACCTTTGTAGACCTTAACAGACCTCACTGGACCTTAACAGACGTTGGTAGACCTTAACAGACCTTACTGGACCTTAACAGACGTTGGTAGACCTTAACAGACCTTAGTAGACCTTAACAGACCTTTGTAGACCCTAACAGACCTTACTAGACCTTAACAAACCATTGAAGACCTTAACAGATCTTACTGGACCTTAACAGACCTTACTGGACCTTAACAGACCTTACTGGACCTTAACAAACCATGGTAGACCTTAACAGACCTTGGTAGACCTTAACAGACCTTAATGGACCTTAACAGACCTTGGTAGACCTTAACAGACCTTTGAAGACCTTAACAAACCTTACTGGACGTTAACAGACCTTGGTATACCTTAACAGACCTTAAAAGACCTTTAAAGACCTTGTGAGACCTTAACAGACCTTACTGGACCTTAACAGACCTTGGTAGACCTTAACAGACCTTGGTAGACCTTAACAGACCTTAGTAGACCTTAACAGACCTTTGTGGACATTAACAGACCTTACTGGACCTTAACAGTCCTTACTGGACCATAAAAGACCTTGGAAGACCTTAAAAGACCTTAGCAGACCTTAACAGACCTTATTAGACCTTAACAGACCTTAGTAGACCTTAACAGACCTTATTGAACCTTAACAGACCTTTGTAGACCTTACTGGACCTTAACAGACCTTGGTGGACCTAAATAGACCTTAGTAGACCTTAACAGACTTTAGTAGACCTTAACAGACCTTAGTAAACCTTAACAGATCTTAGTAGACCTAAACAGAGCTTATTAGACCTTTTTAGACCTTCACAGACCTTTGTAGACCTTAACAGACCTCACTGGACCTTAACAGACGTTGGTAGACCTTAACAGACCTTACTGGACCTTAACAGACGTTGGTAGACCTTAACAGACCTTAGTAGACCTTAACAGACCTTTGTAGACCCTAACAGACCTTACAGAACCTTGACAGACCTTGGTATACCTTAACAGACCATAGTAGACATTTGTAGACCTTAACAGACCTTAATGGACCTTAACAGACCTTGGTAGACCTTAACAGACCTTAGTAGACCTCAACAGACCTTTGTAGATCTTAACAGACCTTACTGGACCTTAACAGACCTTGGTAGACCTTAACAGACCTTAGTAGACCTTAACAGACCTTAGTAGACCTTAACAGACCTTTGTAGACCCTAACAGACCTAAATGGACCTTAACAGACCTTGGTAGACCTTAACAGACCTTAGTCAACCTTAACAGACCTTGATAGACCTTAATAGACCTTAGTAGACCTTAACAGACCTTAGTAGATCTTATCAGACCTTTGTAGACCTAAACAGACCTTAACAAACCTTAACAAACCTTACTGGACCTTAACAGACCTTGGTAGACCTTAAAAGACCTTACTGGAACTTAACAGACCTTGGAAGACCTTAACAGACTTTTGTAGAACTTAACAGACCTTAGTAGACCTTACCAGACCTTTGTAGACCTTAATGGACCTTAACAGACCTTAGTAGACCTTAACAGACCTTGGTAGACCTTAACAGACCTTAGTAGACCTTAACAGACCTTGGTAGACCTTAACAGACCTTAGTAGACCTTACCAGACCTTGGTAGACCTTAACAGACCTTACTAGACCTTAACAGACCATTGAAGACCTTAACAGATCTTACTGGACCTTAACAGACCTTACTGGACATTAACAGACCTTGGTAGACCTTAACAGACCTTAGTCGACCTTAACAGACCTTTGTAGACCTTAACAGACCTTAACAGACCTTACTGGACCTTAACAGACCTTGGTAGACCTTAATAGACCCTGCTGGACCTTAACAGATGTTGGTAGACCTTAACAGACCTTACTGGACCTTAACAGACTGTAGTAGACCTTAACAGACCTTTGTAGACCTTAACAAACCTTACTGGACCTTAACAGACCTTTGTAGACCTTAATGGACCTTAACAGACCTTGGTAGACCTTAACAGACCTTTGAAGACCTTAACAAACCTTACTGGACGTTAACAGACCTTGGTATACCTTAACAGACCTTAAAAGACCTTTAAAGACCTTGTGAGACCTTAACAGAACTTACTGGACCTTAACAGACCTTGGTAGACCTTAACAGACCTTGGTAGACCTTAACAGACCTTAGTAGACCTTAACAGACCTTTGTGGACATTAACAGACCTTACTGGACCTTAACAGACCTTACTGGACTATAAAAGACCTTGAAAGACCTTAAAAGACCTTAGCAGACCTTAACAGACCTTATTAGACCTTAACAGACCTTAGAAGACCTTAACAGACCTTTGTAGACCTTTGTAGACCTTAACAGACCTTACTGGACCTTAACAGACCTTGGTAGACCTTAACAGACCTTAGTAGACCTAACAGACCTTAACAGACCTTTGTAGACCTTTGTAGACCTTAACAGACCTTACTGGACCTTAACAGACCTTGGTAGACCTTAACAGACCTTAGTAGACCTTAACAGACCTTAACATACCTTTGTAGACCTTAACAAACCTTACTGGACCTTAACAGACCTTGGAAGACCTTAACAGACCTTAGTAGACCTTAACAGACCTTTGTAGACCTTAACACACCTTACTGGACATTAACAGACCTTGGTAGACCTTAACAGACCTTAGTCGACCTTAACAGACCTTTGTAGACCTTAACAGACCTTACTGGACCTTAACAGACCTTGGTAGACCTTAACAGACCTTACTGGACCTTAACAGATGTTGGTAGACCTTAACAGACCTTACTGGACCTTAACAGACTGTAGTAGACCTTAACAGACCTTTGTAGACCTTAACAAACCTTACTGGACCTTTACAGACCTTTGTAGACCTTAACAGACCTTGGTAGACCTTAATAGACCTTAGTAGACCTTAACAGACCTTATTAGACATTAACAGACCTTAGTAGACCTTAACAGACCTATGTAGACCTTAACAGACCTATGTAGACCTTAACAGACCTTGGTAGACCTTAACAGACCTTATTGGACCTTAACAGACGTTGGTAGACCTTAACATACCTTAGTAGATCTTAACAGACTTTAGTAGACCTTAACAGACCTATGTAGACCTTATCAGACCTTGGTAGACCTTAACAGACCTTACTGGACCTTAACAGACCTTTGTAGACCTTACTGGACCTTAACAGACCTTGGTGGACCTAAATAGACCTTAGTAGATCTTAACAGACTTTAGTAGACCTTAACAGACCTATGTAGACCTTATCAGACCTTGGTAGACCTTAACAGACCTTACTGGACCTTAACAGACGTTGGTAGACCTTAACATACCTTTGTAGACCTTAACAGACCTTAGTAAACCTTAACAGATCTTAGTAGACCTTAACAGACCTTAGTAGACCTCAACAGACCTTTGTAGATCTTAACAGACCTTACTGGACCTTAACAGACCTTGGTAGACCTTAACAGACCTTAGTAGACCTTAACAGACCTTAGTAGACCTTAACAGACCTTTGTAGACCCTAACAGACCTAACTGGACCTTAACAGACCTTGGTAAACCTTAACAGACCTTAGTCAACCTTAACAGACCTTGATAGACCTTAACAGACCTTAGTAGACCTTAACAGACCTTAGTAGACCTTAACAGACCTTTGTAAACCTTAACAGACCTTAACAAACCTTACTGGACCTTAACAGACCATGGTAGACCTTTAAAGACCTTACTGGAACTTAACAGACCTTGTAAGACCTTAACAGACTATATTGGACCTTAACAGACTTTTGTAGAACTTAACAGACCTTAGTAGACCTTAACAGACCTTTTTTAGACCTTAACAGACCTAATTAGACCTAAACAGACCTAAGTAGACCTTACCAGACCTTTGTAGACCTTAACAGACCTTTGTAGACCTTAATAGACCTTGGTAGACCTTAACAGACCTTACCAGACCTTGGTAGACCTTAACAGACCTTGGTAGACCTTAAAAGACCTTTAAAGATTTTGTGAGACCTTAAAAGACCTTACTAGACCTTAACAGACCATTGAAGACCTTAACAGATCTTACTGGACCTTAACAGACCTTACTGGACCTTAACAGACCTTACTGGACCTTAACAAACCATGGTAGACCTTAACAGACCTTGGTAGACCTTAACAGACCTTAATGGACCTTAACAGACCTTGGTAGACCTTAACAGACCTTTGAAGACCTTAACAAACCTTACTGGACGTTAACAGACCTTGGTATACCTTAACAGACCTTGGTATACCTTAACAGACCTTAAAAGACCTTTAAAGACCTTGTGAGACCTTAACAGACCTTACTGGACCTTAACAGACCTTGGTAGACCTTAACAGACCTTGGTAGACCTTAACAGACCTTAGTAGACCTTAACAGACCTTTGTGGACATTAACAGACCTTACTGGACCTTAACAGACCTTACTGGACCATAAAAGACCTTGGAAGACCTTAAAAGACCTTAGCAGACCTTAACAGACCTTATTAGACCTTAACAGACCTTAGTAGACCTTAACAGACCTTTGTAGACCTTTGTAGACCTTAACAGACCTTACTGGACCTTAACAGACCTTGGTAAACCTTAACAGACCTTAGTAGACTTAACAGACCTTAACAGACCTTTGTAGACCTTAACAAACCTTACTGCACCTTAACAGACCTTTTTAGACCTTAACAGACCTTAGTAGACCTTAGTAGACCTTAACAGACCTTAACATACCTTTGTAGACCTTAACAGACCTTACTGGACCTTAACAGACCTTGGAAGACCTTAACAGACCTTAGTAGACCTTAACAGACCTTTGTAGACCTTAACACACCTTAATGGACCTTAACAGACCTTGGTAGACCTTAACAGACCTTTGAAGACCTTAACAAACCTTACTGGACGTTAACAGACCTTGGTATACCTTAACAGACCTTAAAAGACCTTTAAAGACCTTGTGAGACCTTAACAGAACTTACTGGACCTTAACAGACCTTGGTAGACCTTAACAGACCTTGGTAGACCTTAACAGACCTTAGTAGACCTTAACAGACCTTTGTGGACATTAACAGACCTTACTGGACCTTAACAGACCTTACTGGACTATAAAAGACCTTGAAAGACCTTAAAAGACCTTAGCAGACCTTATTAGACCTTAACAGACCTTAGAAGACCTTAACAGACCTTTGTAGACCTCTGTAGACCTTAACAGACCTTACTGGACCTTAACAGACCTTGGTAGACCTTAACAGACCTTAGTAGACCTAACAGACCTTAACAGACCTTTGTAGACCTTTGTAGACCTTAACAGACCTTACTGGACCTTAACAGACCTTGGTAGACCTTAACAGACCTTAGTAGACCTTAACAGACCTTAACATACCTTTGTAGACCTTAACAAACCTTACTGGACCCTAACAGACCTTGGAAGACCTTAACAGACCTTAGTAGACCTTAACAGACCTTTGTAGACCTTAACACACCTTACTGGACATTAACAGACCTTGGTAGACCTTAACAGACCTTAGTCGACCTTAACAGACCTTTGTAGACCTTAACAGACCTTACTGGACCTTAACAGACCTTGGTAGACCTTAACAGACCTTACTGGACCTTAACAGATGTTGGTAGACCTTAACAGACCTTACTGGACCTTAACAGACTGTAGTAGACCTTAACAGACCTTTGTAGACCTTAACAAACCTTACTGGACCTTTACAGACCTTTGTAGACCTTAACAGACCTTGGTAGACCTTAATAGACCTTAGTAGACCTTAACAGACCTTATTAGACATTAACAGACCTTAGTAGACCTTAACAGACCTATGTAGACCTTAACAGACCTATGTAGACCTTAACAGACCTTGGTAGACCTTAACAGACCTTATTGGACCTTAACAGACGTTGGTAGACCTTAACATACCTTTGTAGACCTTAACAGACCTTATTGAACCTTAACAGACCTTTGTAGACCTTACTGGACCTTAAAAGACCTTGGTGGACCTAAATAGACCTTAGTAGATCTTAACAGACTTTAGTAGACCTTAACAGACCTATGTAGACCTTATCAGACCTTGGTAGACCTTAACAGACCTTACTGGACCTTAACAGACGTTGGTAGACCTTAACATACCTTTGTAGACCTTAACAGACCTTAGTAAACCTTAACAGATCTTAGTAGACCTTAACAGACCTTAGTAGACCTCAACAGACCTTTGTAGATCTTAACAGACCTTACTGGACCTTAACAGACCTTGGTAGACCTTAACAGACCTTAGTAGACCTTAACAGACCTTAGTAGACCTTAACAGACCTTTGTAGACCCTAACAGACCTAACTGGACCTTAACAGACCTTGGTAAACCTTAACAGACCTTAGTCAACCTTAACAGACCTTGATAGACCTTAACAGACCTTAGTAGACCTTAACAGACCTTAGTAGACCTTAACAGACCTTTGTAGACCTTAACAGACCTTAACAAACCTTACTGGACCTTAACAGACCATGGTAGACCTTTAAAGACCTTACTGGAACTTAACAGACCTTGTAAGACCTTAACAGACTATACTGGACCTTAACAGACTTTTGTAGAACTTAACAGACCTTAGTAGACCTTAACAGACCTTTTGTAGATCTTAACAGACCTTATTAGACCTAAACAGACCTAAGTAGACCTTACCAGACCTTTGTAGACCTTAACAGACCTTTGTAGACCTTAACAGACCTTGGTAGACCTTAAAAGACCTTACCAGACCTTGGTAGACCCTAACAGACCTTGGTAGACCTTAAAAGACCTTTAAAGATTTTGTGAGACCCTAAAAGACCTTACTAGACCTTAACAGACCATTGAAGACCTTAACAGATCTTACTGGACCTTAACAGACCTTACTGGACCTTAACAGACCTTACTGGACCTTAACAAACCATGGTAGACCTTAACAGACCTTGGTAGACCTTAACAGACCTTAATGGACCTTAACAGACCTTGGTAGACCTTAACAGACCTTTGAAGACCTTAACAAACCTTACTGGACGTTAACAGACCTTGGTATACCTTAACAGACCTTGGTATACCTTAACAGACCTTAAAAGACCTTTAAAGACCTTGTGAGACCTTAACAGACCTTACTGGACCTTAACAGACCTTGGTAGACCTTAACAGACCTTGGTAGACCTTAACAGACCTTAGTAGACCTTAACAGACCTTTGTGGACATTAACAGACCTTACTGGACCTTAACAGACCTTACTGGACCATAAAAGACCTTGGAAGACCTTAAAAGACCTTAGCAGACCTTAACAGACCTTATTAGACCTTAACAGACCTTAGTAGACCTTAACAGACCTTTGTAGACCTTTGTAGACCTTAACAGACCTTACTGGACCTTAACAGACCTTGGTAAACCTTAACAGACCTTAGTAGACTTAACAGACCTTAACAGACCTTTGTAGACCTTAACAAACCTTACTGCACCTTAACAGACCTTGGTAGACCTTAACAGACCTTAGTAGACCTTAACAGACCTTAACATACCTTTGTAGACCTTAACAGACCTTACTGGACCTTAACAGACCTTGGAAGACCTTAACAGACCTTAGTAGACCTTAACAGACCTTTGTAGACCTTAACACACCTTACTGGACATTAACAGACCTTGGTAGACCTTAACAGACCTTAGTCGACCTTAACAAACCTTTGTAGACCTTAACAGACCTTACTGGACCTTAACAGATCTTGGTAGACCTTAACAGACCTTACTGGACCTTAACAGATGTTGGTAGACCTTAACAGACCTTACTGGACCTTAACAGACTGTAGTAGACCTTAACAGACCTTTGTAGACCTTAACAAACCTTTTCTGGACCTTAACAGACCTTTGTAGATCTTAATGGACCTTAACAGACCTTGGTAGACCTTAATAGACCTTGGTTGACCTTAACAGACCTTATTAGACTTTAACAGACCTTAGTAGACCTTAACAGACCTATGTAGACCTTAACAGACCTTGGTAGACCTTAACAGACTTTATTGGACCTTAACAGACGTTGGTAGACCTTAACATACCTTTTTAGACCTTAACAGACCTTAGTAGACCTTAACAGACCTTAGTAGACCTTAACAGACCTTTGTAAACCTTAACAGACCTTAACAAACCTTACTGGACCTTAACAGACCATGGTAGACCTTTAAAGACCTTACTGGAACTTAACAGACCTTGTAAGACCTTAACAGACTATACTGGACCTTAACAGACTTTTGTAGAACTTAACAGACCTTAGTAGACCTTAACAGACCTTTTGTAGACCTTAACAGACCTAATTAGACCTAAACAGACCTAAGTAGACCTTACCAGACCTTTGTAGACCTTAACAGACCTTTGTAGACCTTAATAGACCTTGGTAGACCTTAACAGACCTTACCAGACCTTGGTAGACCTTAACAGACCTTGGTAGACCTTAAAAGACCTTTAAAGATTTTGTGAGACCTTAAAAGACCTTACTAGACCTTAACAGACCATTGAAGACCTTAACAGATCTTACTGGACCTTAACAGACCTTACTGGACCTTAACAGACCTTACTGGACCTTAACAAACCATGGTAGACCTTAACAGACCTTGGTAGACCTTAACAGACCTTAATGGACCTTAACAGACCTTGGTAGACCTTAACAGACCTTTGAAGACCTTAACAAACCTTACTGGACGTTAACAGACCTTGGTATACCTTAACAGACCTTGGTATACCTTAACAGACCTTAAAAGACCTTTAAAGACCTTGTGAGACCTTAACAGACCTTACTGGACCTTAACAGACCTTGGTAGACCTTAACAGACCTTGGTAGACCTTAACAGACCTTAGTAGACCTTAACAGACCTTTGTGGACATTAACAGACCTTACTGGACCTTAACAGACCTTACTGGACCATAAAAGACCTTGGAAGACCTTAAAAGACCTTAGCAGACCTTAACAGACCTTATTAGACCTTAACAGACCTTAGTAGACCTTAACAGACCTTTGTAGACCTTTGTAGACCTTAACAGACCTTACTGGACCTTAACAGACCTTGGTAAACCTTAACAGACCTTAGTAGACTTAACAGACCTTAACAGACCTTTGTAGACCTTAACAAACCTTACTGCACCTTAACAGACCTTGGTAGACCTTAACAGACCTTAGTAGACCTTAGTAGACCTTAACAGACCTTAACATACCTTTGTAGACCTTAACAGACCTTACTGGACCTTAACAGACCTTGGAAGACCTTAACAGACCTTAGTAGACCTTAACAGACCTTTGTAGACCTTAACACACCTTAATGGACCTTAACAGACCTTTGAAGACCTTAACAAACCTTACTGGACGTTAACAGACCTTGGTATACCTTAACAGACCTTAAAAGACCTTTAAAGACCTTGTGAGACCTTAACAGAACTTACTGGACCTTAACAGACCTTGGTAGACCTTAACAGACCTTGGTAGACCTTAACAGACCTTAGTAGACCTTAACAGACCTTTGTGGACATTAACAGACCTTACTGGACCTTAACAGACCTTACTGGACTATAAAAGACCTTGAAAGACCTTAAAAGACCTTAGCAGACCTTATTAGACCTTAACAGACCTTAGAAGACCTTAACAGACCTTTGTAGACCTCTGTAGACCTTAACAGACCTTACTGGACCTTAACAGACCTTGGTAGACCTTAACAGACCTTAGTAGACCTAACAGACCTTAACAGACCTTTGTAGACCTTTGTAGACCTTAACAGACCTTACTGGACCTTAACAGACCTTGGTAGACCTTAACAGACCTTAGTAGACCTTAACAGACCTTAACATACCTTTGTAGACCTTAACAAACCTTACTGGACCCTAACAGACCTTGGAAGACCTTAACAGACCTTAGTAGACCTTAACAGACCTTTGTAGACCTTAACACACCTTACTGGACATTAACAGACCTTGGTAGACCTTAACAGACCTTAGTCGACCTTAACAGACCTTTGTAGACCTTAACAGACCTTACTGGACCTTAACAGACCTTGGTAGACCTTAACAGACCTTACTGGACCTTAACAGATGTTGGTAGACCTTAACAGACCTTACTGGACCTTAACAGACTGTAGTAGACCTTAACAGACCTTTGTAGACCTTAACAAACCTTACTGGACCTTTACAGACCTTTGTAGACCTTAACAGACCTTGGTAGACCTTAATAGACCTTAGTAGACCTTAACAGACCTTATTAGACATTAACAGACCTTAGTAGACCTTAACAGACCTATGTAGACCTTAACAGACCTATGTAGACCTTAACAGACCTTGGTAGACCTTAACAGACCTTATTGGACCTTAACAGACGTTGGTAGACCTTAACATACCTTTGTAGACCTTAACAGACCTTATTGAACCTTAACAGACCTTTGTAGACCTTACTGGACCTTAAAAGACCTTGGTGGACCTAAATAGACCTTAGTAGATCTTAACAGACTTTAGTAGACCTTAACAGACCTATGTAGACCTTATCAGACCTTGGTAGACCTTAACAGACCTTACTGGACCTTAACAGACGTTGGTAGACCTTAACATACCTTTGTAGACCTTAACAGACCTTAGTAAACCTTAACAGATCTTAGTAGACCTTAACAGACCTTAGTAGACCTCAACAGACCTTTGTAGATCTTAACAGACCTTACTGGACCTTAACAGACCTTGGTAGACCTTAACAGACCTTAGTAGACCTTAACAGACCTTAGTAGACCTTAACAGACCTTTGTAGACCCTAACAGACCTAACTGGACCTTAACAGACCTTGGTAAACCTTAACAGACCTTAGTCAACCTTAACAGACCTTGATAGACCTTAACAGACCTTAGTAGACCTTAACAGACCTTAGTAGACCTTAACAGACCTTTGTAGACCTTAACAGACCTTAACAAACCTTACTGGACCTTAACAGACCATGGTAGACCTTTAAAGACCTTACTGGAACTTAACAGACCTTGTAAGACCTTAACAGACTATACTGGACCTTAACAGACTTTTGTAGAACTTAACAGACCTTAGTAGACCTTAACAGACCTTTTGTAGATCTTAACAGACCTTATTAGACCTAAACAGACCTAAGTAGACCTTACCAGACCTTTGTAGACCTTAACAGACCTTTGTAGACCTTAACAGACCTTGGTAGACCTTAAAAGACCTTACCAGACCTTGGTAGACCCTAACAGACCTTGGTAGACCTTAAAAGACCTTTAAAGATTTTGTGAGACCCTAAAAGACCTTACTAGACCTTAACAGACCATTGAAGACCTTAACAGATCTTACTGGACCTTAACAGACCTTACTGGACCTTAACAGACCTTACTGGACCTTAACAAACCATGGTAGACCTTAACAGACCTTGGTAGACCTTAACAGACCTTAATGGACCTTAACAGACCTTGGTAGACCTTAACAGACCTTTGAAGACCTTAACAAACCTTACTGGACGTTAACAGACCTTGGTATACCTTAACAGACCTTGGTATACCTTAACAGACCTTAAAAGACCTTTAAAGACCTTGTGAGACCTTAACAGACCTTACTGGACCTTAACAGACCTTGGTAGACCTTAACAGACCTTGGTAGACCTTAACAGACCTTAGTAGACCTTAACAGACCTTTGTGGACATTAACAGACCTTACTGGACCTTAACAGACCTTACTGGACCATAAAAGACCTTGGAAGACCTTAAAAGACCTTAGCAGACCTTAACAGACCTTATTAGACCTTAACAGACCTTAGTAGACCTTAACAGACCTTTGTAGACCTTTGTAGACCTTAACAGACCTTACTGGACCTTAACAGACCTTGGTAAACCTTAACAGACCTTAGTAGACTTAACAGACCTTAACAGACCTTTGTAGACCTTAACAAACCTTACTGCACCTTAACAGACCTTGGTAGACCTTAACAGACCTTAGTAGACCTTAACAGACCTTAACATACCTTTGTAGACCTTAACAGACCTTACTGGACCTTAACAGACCTTGGAAGACCTTAACAGACCTTAGTAGACCTTAACAGACCTTTGTAGACCTTAACACACCTTACTGGACATTAACAGACCTTGGTAGACCTTAACAGACCTTAGTCGACCTTAACAAACCTTTGTAGACCTTAACAGACCTTACTGGACCTTAACAGATCTTGGTAGACCTTAACAGACCTTACTGGACCTTAACAGATGTTGGTAGACCTTAACAGACCTTACTGGACCTTAACAGACTGTAGTAGACCTTAACAGACCTTTGTAGACCTTAACAAACCTTTTCTGGACCTTAACAGACCTTTGTAGATCTTAATGGACCTTAACAGACCTTGGTAGACCTTAATAGACCTTGGTTGACCTTAACAGACCTTATTAGACTTTAACAGACCTTAGTAGACCTTAACAGACCTATGTAGACCTTAACAGACCTTGGTAGACCTTAACAGACTTTATTGGACCTTAACAGACGTTGGTAGACCTTAACATACCTTTTTAGACCTTAACAGACCTTAGTAGACCTTAACAGACCTTAGTAGACCTTAACAGACCTTTGTAAACCTTAACAGACCTTAACAAACCTTACTGGACCTTAACAGACCATGGTAGACCTTTAAAGACCTTACTGGAACTTAACAGACCTTGTAAGACCTTAACAGACTATACTGGACCTTAACAGACTTTTGTAGAACTTAACAGACCTTAGTAGACCTTAACAGACCTTTTGTAGACCTTAACAGACCTAATTAGACCTAAACAGACCTAAGTAGACCTTACCAGACCTTTGTAGACCTTAACAGACCTTTGTAGACCTTAATAGACCTTGGTAGACCTTAACAGACCTTACCAGACCTTGGTAGACCTTAACAGACCTTGGTAGACCTTAAAAGACCTTTAAAGATTTTGTGAGACCTTAAAAGACCTTACTAGACCTTAACAGACCATTGAAGACCTTAACAGATCTTACTGGACCTTAACAGACCTTACTGGACCTTAACAGACCTTACTGGACCTTAACAAACCATGGTAGACCTTAACAGACCTTGGTAGACCTTAACAGACCTTAATGGACCTTAACAGACCTTGGTAGACCTTAACAGACCTTTGAAGACCTTAACAAACCTTACTGGACGTTAACAGACCTTGGTATACCTTAACAGACCTTGGTATACCTTAACAGACCTTAAAAGACCTTTAAAGACCTTGTGAGACCTTAACAGACCTTACTGGACCTTAACAGACCTTGGTAGACCTTAACAGACCTTGGTAGACCTTAACAGACCTTAGTAGACCTTAACAGACCTTTGTGGACATTAACAGACCTTACTGGACCTTAACAGACCTTACTGGACCATAAAAGACCTTGGAAGACCTTAAAAGACCTTAGCAGACCTTAACAGACCTTATTAGACCTTAACAGACCTTAGTAGACCTTAACAGACCTTTGTAGACCTTTGTAGACCTTAACAGACCTTACTGGACCTTAACAGACCTTGGTAAACCTTAACAGACCTTAGTAGACTTAACAGACCTTAACAGACCTTTGTAGACCTTAACAAACCTTACTGCACCTTAACAGACCTTGGTAGACCTTAACAGACCTTAGTAGACCTTAGTAGACCTTAACAGACCTTAACATACCTTTGTAGACCTTAACAGACCTTACTGGACCTTAACAGACCTTGGAAGACCTTAACAGACCTTAGTAGACCTTAACAGACCTTTGTAGACCTTAACACACCTTAATGGACCTTAACAGACCTTGGTAGACCTTAACAGACCTTTGAAGACCTTAACAAACCTTACTGGACGTTAACAGACCTTGGTATACCTTAACAGACCTTAAAAGACCTTTAAAGACCTTGTGAGACCTTAACAGAACTTACTGGACCTTAACAGACCTTGGTAGACCTTAACAGACCTTGGTAGACCTTAACAGACCTTAGTAGACCTTAACAGACCTTTGTGGACATTAACAGACCTTACTGGACCTTAACAGACCTTACTGGACTATAAAAGACCTTGAAAGACCTTAAAAGACCTTAGCAGACCTTATTAGACCTTAACAGACCTTAGAAGACCTTAACAGACCTTTGTAGACCTCTGTAGACCTTAACAGACCTTACTGGACCTTAACAGACCTTGGTAGACCTTAACAGACCTTAGTAGACCTAACAGACCTTAACAGACCTTTGTAGACCTTTGTAGACCTTAACAGACCTTACTGGACCTTAACAGACCTTGGTAGACCTTAACAGACCTTAGTAGACCTTAACAGACCTTAACATACCTTTGTAGACCTTAACAAACCTTACTGGACCCTAACAGACCTTGGAAGACCTTAACAGACCTTAGTAGACCTTAACAGACCTTTGTAGACCTTAACACACCTTACTGGACATTAACAGACCTTGGTAGACCTTAACAGACCTTAGTCGACCTTAACAGACCTTTGTAGACCTTAACAGACCTTACTGGACCTTAACAGACCTTGGTAGACCTTAACAGACCTTACTGGACCTTAACAGATGTTGGTAGACCTTAACAGACCTTACTGGACCTTAACAGACTGTAGTAGACCTTAACAGACCTTTGTAGACCTTAACAAACCTTACTGGACCTTTACAGACCTTTGTAGACCTTAACAGACCTTGGTAGACCTTAATAGACCTTAGTAGACCTTAACAGACCTTATTAGACATTAACAGACCTTAGTAGACCTTAACAGACCTATGTAGACCTTAACAGACCTATGTAGACCTTAACAGACCTTGGTAGACCTTAACAGACCTTATTGGACCTTAACAGACGTTGGTAGACCTTAACATACCTTTGTAGACCTTAACAGACCTTATTGAACCTTAACAGACCTTTGTAGACCTTACTGGACCTTAAAAGACCTTGGTGGACCTAAATAGACCTTAGTAGATCTTAACAGACTTTAGTAGACCTTAACAGACCTATGTAGACCTTATCAGACCTTGGTAGACCTTAACAGACCTTACTGGACCTTAACAGACGTTGGTAGACCTTAACATACCTTTGTAGACCTTAACAGACCTTAGTAAACCTTAACAGATCTTAGTAGACCTTAACAGACCTTAGTAGACCTCAACAGACCTTTGTAGATCTTAACAGACCTTACTGGACCTTAACAGACCTTGGTAGACCTTAACAGACCTTAGTAGACCTTAACAGACCTTTGTAGACCCTAACAGACCTAACTGGACCTTAACAGACCTTGGTAAACCTTAACAGACCTTAGTCAACCTTAACAGACCTTGATACACCTTAACAGACCTTAGTAGACCTTAACAGACCTTAGTAGACCTTAACAGACCTTTGTAGACCTTAACAGACCTTAACAAACCTTACTGGACCTTAACAGACCATGGTAGACCTTTAAAGACCTTACTGGAACTTAACAGACCTTGTAAGACCTTAACAGACTATACTGGACCTTAACAGACTTTTGTAGAACTTAACAGACCTTAGTAGACCTTAACAGACCTTTTGTAGATCTTAACAGACCTTATTAGACCTAAACAGACCTAAGTAGACCTTACCAGACCTTTGTAGACCTTAACAGACCTTTGTAGACCTTAACAGACCTTGGTAGACCTTAAAAGACCTTACCAGACCTTGGTAGACCCTAACAGACCTTGGTAGACCTTAAAAGACCTTTAAAGATTTTGTGAGACCCTAAAAGACCTTACTAGACCTTAACAGACCATTGAAGACCTTAACAGATCTTACTGGACCTTAACAGACCTTACTGGACCTTAACAGACCTTACTGGACCTTAACAAACCATGGTAGACCTTAACAGACCTTGGTAGACCTTAACAGACCTTAATGGACCTTAACAGACCTTGGTAGACCTTAACAGACCTTTGTAGACCTTTGTAGACCTTAACAGACCTTACTGGACCTTAACAGACCTTGGTAAACCTTAACAGACCTTAGTAGACTTAACAGACCTTAACAGACCTTTGTAGACCTTAACAAACCTTACTGCACCTTAACAGACCTTGGTAGACCTTAACAGACCTTAGTAGACCTTAACAGACCTTAACATACCTTTGTAGACCTTAACAGACCTTACTGGACCTTAACAGACCTTGGAAGACCTTAACAGACCTTAGTAGACCTTAACAGACCTTTGTAGACCTTAACACACCTTACTGGACATTAACAGACCTTGGTAGACCTTAACAGACCTTAGTCGACCTTAACAAACATTTGTAGACCTTAACAGACCTTACTGGACCTTAACAGATCTTGGTAGACCTTAACAGACCTTACTGGACCTTAACAGATGTTGGTAGACCTTAACAGACCTTACTGGACCTTAACAGACTGTAGTAGACCTTAACAGACCTTTGTAGACCTTAACAAACCTTTTCTGGACCTTAACAGACCTTTGTAGATCTTAATGGACCTTAACAGACCTTGGTAGACCTTAATAGACCTTGGTTGACCTTAACAGACCTTATTAGACTTTAACAGACCTTAGTAGACCTTAACAGACCTATGTAGACCTTAACAGACCTTGGTAGACCTTAACAGACTTTATTGGACCTTAACAGACGTTGGTAGACCTTAACATACCTTTTTAGACCTTAACAGACCTTATTGAACCTTAACAGACCTTTGTAGACCTTACTGGACCTTAACAGACCTTGGTGGACCTAAATAGACCTTAGTAGACCTTAACAGACTTTAGTAGACCTTAACAGACCTATGTAGACCTTATCAGACCTTGGTAGACCTTAACAGACCTTACTGGACCTTTACAGACGTTGGTAGACCTTAACATACCTTTGTAGACCTTAACAGACCTTATTGAACCTTAACAGACCTTTGTAGACCTTACTGGACCTTAACAGACCTTGGTGGACCTGAATAGACCTTAGTAAACCTTAACAGACTTTAGTAGACCTTAACAGACCTTAGTAGACCTTAACAGATCTTAGTAGACCTAAACAGAGCTTATTAGACCTTTGTAGACCTTCACAGAACTTTGTAGACCTTAACAGACCTCACTGGACCTTAACAGACGTTGGTAGACCTTCACAGACCTTACTGGACCTTAACAGACGTTGGTAGACCTTAACAGACCTTAGTAGACCTTAACAGACCTTTGTAGACCCTAACAGACCTTACAGAACCATGACAGACCTTGGTATACCTTAACAGACCATAGTAGACACTTGTAGACCTTAACAGACCTTAATGGACCTTAGTAGACCTAACAGACCTTAACAGACCTTTGTAGACCTTAACAAACCTTACTGGACCTTAACAGACCTTGGTAGACCTTAACAGACCTTAGTAGACCTTAACAGACCTTAACATACCTTTGTAGACCTTAACAAACCTTACTGGACCTTAACAGACCTTGGAAGACCTTAACAGACCTTTGTAGACCTTAACAGACCTTACTGGACCTTAACAGACCTTGGTAGACCTTAACAGACCTTACTGGACCTTAACAGATGTTGGTAGACCTTAACAGACCTTACTGGACCTTAACAGACTGTGGTAGACCTTAACAGACCTTTGTAGACCTTAACAAACCTTACTGGACCTTAACAGACCTTTGTAGACCTTAACAGACTTTAGTAGACCTAAACAGACCTTAGTAGACCTTAACAGATCTTAGTAGACCTAAACAGAGCTTATTAGACCTTTGTAGACCTTCACAGACCTTTGTAGACCTTAACAGACCTCACTGGACCTTAACAGACGTTGGTAGACCTTAACAGACCTTACTGGACCTTAACAGACGTTGGTAGACCTTAACAGACCTTAGTAGACCTTAACAGACCTTTGTAGACCCTAACAGACCTTACTAGACCTTAACAAACCATTGAAGACCTTAACAGATCTTACTGGACCTTAACAGACCTTACTGGACCTTAACAGACCTTACTGGACCTTAACAAACCATGGTAGACCTTAACAGACCTTGGTAGACCTTAACAGACCTTAATGGACCTTAACAGACCTTGGTAGACCTTAACAGACCTTTGAAGACCTTAACAAACCTTACTGGACGTTAACAGACCTTGGTATACCTTAACAGACCTTAAAAGACCTTTAAAGACCTTGTGAGACCTTAACAGACCTTACTGGACCTTAACAGACCTTGGTAGACCTTAACAGACCTTGGTAGACCTTAACAGACCTTAGTAGACCTTAACAGACCTTTGTGGACATTAACAGACCTTACTGGACCTTAACAGTCCTTACTGGACCATAAAAGACCTTGGAAGACCTTAAAAGACCTTAGCAGACCTTAACAGACCTTATTAGACCTTAACAGACCTTAGTAGACCTTAACAGACCTTATTGAACCTTAACAGACCTTTGTAGACCTTACTGGACCTTAACAGACCTTGGTGGACCTAAATAGACCTTAGTAGACCTTAACAGACTTTAGTAGACCTTAACAGACCTTAGTAAACCTTAACAGACCTTAGTAGACCTTAACAGACCTTTTGTAGATCTTAACAGACCTTATTAGACCTAAACAGACCTAAGTAGACCTTACCAGACCTTTGTAGACCTTAACAGACCTTTGTAGACCTTAACAGACCTTGGTAGACCTTAAAAGACCTTACCAGACCTTGGTAGACCCTAACAGACCTTGGTAGACCTTAAAAGACCTTTAAAGATTTTGTGAGACCCTAAAAGACCTTACTAGACCTTAACAGACCATTGAAGACCTTAACAGATCTTACTGGACCTTAACAGACCTTACTGGACCTTAACAGACCTTACTGGACCTTAACAAACCATGGTAGACCTTAACAGACCTTGGTAGACCTTAACAGACCTTAATGGACCTTAACAGACCTTGGTAGACCTTAACAGACCTTTGAAGACCTTAACAAACCTTACTGGACGTTAACAGACCTTGGTATACCTTAACAGACCTTGGTATACCTTAACAGACCTTAAAAGACCTTTAAAGACCTTGTGAGACCTTAACAGACCTTACTGGACCTTAACAGACCTTGGTAGACCTTAACAGACCTTGGTAGACCTTAACAGACCTTAGTAGACCTTAACAGACCTTTGTGGACATTAACAGACCTTACTGGACCTTAACAGACCTTACTGGACCATAAAAGACCTTGGAAGACCTTAAAAGACCTTAGCAGACCTTAACAGACCTTATTAGACCTTAACAGACCTTAGTAGACCTTAACAGACCTTTGTAGACCTTTGTAGACCTTAACAGACCTTACTGGACCTTAACAGACCTTGGTAAACCTTAACAGACCTTAGTAGACTTAACAGACCTTAACAGACCTTTGTAGACCTTAACAAACCTTACTGCACCTTAACAGACCTTGGTAGACCTTAACAGACCTTAGTAGACCTTAACAGACCTTAACATACCTTTGTAGACCTTAACAGACCTTACTGGACCTTAACAGACCTTGGAAGACCTTAACAGACCTTAGTAGACCTTAACAGACCTTTGTAGACCTTAACACACCTTACTGGACATTAACAGACCTTGGTAGACCTTAACAGACCTTAGTCGACCTTAACAAACCTTTGTAGACCTTAACAGACCTTACTGGACCTTAACAGATCTTGGTAGACCTTAACAGACCTTACTGGACCTTAACAGATGTTGGTAGACCTTAACAGACCTTACTGGACCTTAACAGACTGTAGTAGACCTTAACAGACCTTTGTAGACCTTAACAAACCTTTTCTGGACCTTAACAGACCTTTGTAGATCTTAATGGACCTTAACAGACCTTGGTAGACCTTAATAGACCTTGGTTGACCTTAACAGACCTTATTAGACTTTAACAGACCTTAGTAGACCTTAACAGACCTATGTAGACCTTAACAGACCTTGGTAGACCTTAACAGACTTTATTGGACCTTAACAGACGTTGGTAGACCTTAACATACCTTTTTAGACCTTAACAGACCTTAGTAGACCTTAACAGACCTTAGTAGACCTTAACAGACCTTTGTAAACCTTAACAGACCTTAACAAACCTTACTGGACCTTAACAGACCATGGTAGACCTTTAAAGACCTTACTGGAACTTAACAGACCTTGTAAGACCTTAACAGACTATACTGGACCTTAACAGACTTTTGTAGAACTTAACAGACCTTAGTAGACCTTAACAGACCTTTTGTAGACCTTAACAGACCTAATTAGACCTAAACAGACCTAAGTAGACCTTACCAGACCTTTGTAGACCTTAACAGACCTTTGTAGACCTTAATAGACCTTGGTAGACCTTAACAGACCTTACCAGACCTTGGTAGACCTTAACAGACCTTGGTAGACCTTAAAAGACCTTTAAAGATTTTGTGAGACCTTAAAAGACCTTACTAGACCTTAACAGACCATTGAAGACCTTAACAGATCTTACTGGACCTTAACAGACCTTACTGGACCTTAACAGACCTTACTGGACCTTAACAAACCATGGTAGACCTTAACAGACCTTGGTAGACCTTAACAGACCTTAATGGACCTTAACAGACCTTGGTAGACCTTAACAGACCTTTGAAGACCTTAACAAACCTTACTGGACGTTAACAGACCTTGGTATACCTTAACAGACCTTGGTATACCTTAACAGACCTTAAAAGACCTTTAAAGACCTTGTGAGACCTTAACAGACCTTACTGGACCTTAACAGACCTTGGTAGACCTTAACAGACCTTGGTAGACCTTAACAGACCTTAGTAGACCTTAACAGACCTTTGTGGACATTAACAGACCTTACTGGACCTTAACAGACCTTACTGGACCATAAAAGACCTTGGAAGACCTTAAAAGACCTTAGCAGACCTTAACAGACCTTATTAGACCTTAACAGACCTTAGTAGACCTTAACAGACCTTTGTAGACCTTTGTAGACCTTAACAGACCTTACTGGACCTTAACAGACCTTGGTAAACCTTAACAGACCTTAGTAGACTTAACAGACCTTAACAGACCTTTGTAGACCTTAACAAACCTTACTGCACCTTAACAGACCTTGGTAGACCTTAACAGACCTTAGTAGACCTTAGTAGACCTTAACAGACCTTAACATACCTTTGTAGACCTTAACAGACCTTACTGGACCTTAACAGACCTTGGAAGACCTTAACAGACCTTAGTAGACCTTAACAGACCTTTGTAGACCTTAACACACCTTAATGGACCTTAACAGACCTTGGTAGACCTTAACAGACCTTTGAAGACCTTAACAAACCTTACTGGACGTTAACAGACCTTGGTATACCTTAACAGACCTTAAAAGACCTTTAAAGACCTTGTGAGACCTTAACAGAACTTACTGGACCTTAACAGACCTTGGTAGACCTTAACAGACCTTGGTAGACCTTAACAGACCTTAGTAGACCTTAACAGACCTTTGTGGACATTAACAGACCTTACTGGACCTTAACAGACCTTACTGGACTATAAAAGACCTTGAAAGACCTTAAAAGACCTTAGCAGACCTTATTAGACCTTAACAGACCTTAGAAGACCTTAACAGACCTTTGTAGACCTCTGTAGACCTTAACAGACCTTACTGGACCTTAACAGACCTTGGTAGACCTTAACAGACCTTAGTAGACCTAACAGACCTTAACAGACCTTTGTAGACCTTTGTAGACCTTAACAGACCTTACTGGACCTTAACAGACCTTGGTAGACCTTAACAGACCTTAGTAGACCTTAACAGACCTTAACATACCTTTGTAGACCTTAACAAACCTTACTGGACCCTAACAGACCTTGGAAGACCTTAACAGACCTTAGTAGACCTTAACAGACCTTTGTAGACCTTAACACACCTTACTGGACATTAACAGACCTTGGTAGACCTTAACAGACCTTAGTCGACCTTAACAGACCTTTGTAGACCTTAACAGACCTTACTGGACCTTAACAGACCTTGGTAGACCTTAACAGACCTTACTGGACCTTAACAGATGTTGGTAGACCTTAACAGACCTTACTGGACCTTAACAGACTGTAGTAGACCTTAACAGACCTTTGTAGACCTTAACAAACCTTACTGGACCTTTACAGACCTTTGTAGACCTTAACAGACCTTGGTAGACCTTAATAGACCTTAGTAGACCTTAACAGACCTTATTAGACATTAACAGACCTTAGTAGACCTTAACAGACCTATGTAGACCTTAACAGACCTATGTAGACCTTAACAGACCTTGGTAGACCTTAACAGACCTTATTGGACCTTAACAGACGTTGGTAGACCTTAACATACCTTTGTAGACCTTAACAGACCTTATTGAACCTTAACAGACCTTTGTAGACCTTACTGGACCTTAAAAGACCTTGGTGGACCTAAATAGACCTTAGTAGATCTTAACAGACTTTAGTAGACCTTAACAGACCTATGTAGACCTTATCAGACCTTGGTAGACCTTAACAGACCTTACTGGACCTTAACAGACGTTGGTAGACCTTAACATACCTTTGTAGACCTTAACAGACCTTAGTAAACCTTAACAGATCTTAGTAGACCTTAACAGACCTTAGTAGACCTCAACAGACCTTTGTAGATCTTAACAGACCTTACTGGACCTTAACAGACCTTGGTAGACCTTAACAGACCTTAGTAGACCTTAACAGACCTTAGTAGACCTTAACAGACCTTTGTAGACCCTAACAGACCTAACTGGACCTTAACAGACCTTGGTAAACCTTAACAGACCTTAGTCAACCTTAACAGACCTTGATACACCTTAACAGACCTTAGTAGACCTTAACAGACCTTAGTAGACCTTAACAGACCTTTGTAGACCTTAACAGACCTTAACAAACCTTACTGGACCTTAACAGACCATGGTAGACCTTTAAAGACCTTACTGGAACTTAACAGACCTTGTAAGACCTTAACAGACTATACTGGACCTTAACAGACTTTTGTAGAACTTAACAGACCTTTGTAGACCTTAACAGACCTTTGTAGACCTTAACAGACCTTGGTAGACCTTAAAAGACCTTACCAGACCTTGGTAGACCCTAACAGACCTTGGTAGACCTTAAAAGACCTTTAAAGATTTTGTGAGACCCTAAAAGACCTTACTAGACCTTAACAGACCATTGAAGACCTTAACAGATCTTACTGGACCTTAACAGACCTTACTGGACCTTAACAGACCTTACTGGACCTTAACAAACCATGGTAGACCTTAACAGACCTTGGTAGACCTTAACAGACCTTAATGGACCTTAACAGACCTTGGTAGACCTTAACAGACCTTTGTAGACCTTTGTAGACCTTAACAGACCTTACTGGACCTTAACAGACCTTGGTAAACCTTAACAGACCTTAGTAGACTTAACAGACCTTAACAGACCTTTGTAGACCTTAACAAACCTTACTGCACCTTAACAGACCTTGGTAGACCTTAACAGACCTTAGTAGACCTTAACAGACCTTAACATACCTTTGTAGACCTTAACAGACCTTACTGGACCTTAACAGACCTTGGAAGACCTTAACAGACCTTAGTAGACCTTAACAGACCTTTGTAGACCTTAACACACCTTACTGGACATTAACAGACCTTGGTAGACCTTAACAGACCTTAGTCGACCTTAACAAACATTTGTAGACCTTAACAGACCTTACTGGACCTTAACAGATCTTGGTAGACCTTAACAGACCTTACTGGACCTTAACAGATGTTGGTAGACCTTAACAGACCTTACTGGACCTTAACAGACTGTAGTAGACCTTAACAGACCTTTGTAGACCTTAACAAACCTTTTCTGGACCTTAACAGACCTTTGTAGATCTTAATGGACCTTAACAGACCTTGGTAGACCTTAATAGACCTTGGTTGACCTTAACAGACCTTATTAGACTTTAACAGACCTTAGTAGACCTTAACAGACCTATGTAGACCTTAACAGACCTTGGTAGACCTTAACAGACTTTATTGGACCTTAACAGACGTTGGTAGACCTTAACATACCTTTTTAGACCTTAACAGACCTTATTGAACCTTAACAGACCTTTGTAGACCTTACTGGACCTTAACAGACCTTGGTGGACCTAAATAGACCTTAGTAGACCTTAACAGACTTTAGTAGACCTTAACAGACCTATGTAGACCTTATCAGACCTTGGTAGACCTTAACAGACCTTACTGGACCTTTACAGACGTTGGTAGACCTTAACATACCTTTGTAGACCTTAACAGACCTTATTGAACCTTAACAGACCTTTGTAGACCTTACTGGACCTTAACAGACCTTGGTGGACCTGAATAGACCTTAGTAAACCTTAACAGACTTTAGTAGACCTTAACAGACCTTAGTAGACCTTAACAGATCTTAGTAGACCTAAACAGAGCTTATTAGACCTTTGTAGACCTTCACAGACCTTTGTAGACCTTAACAGACCTCACTGGACCTTAACAGACGTTGGTAGACCTTCACAGACCTTACTGGACCTTAACAGACGTTGGTAGACCTTAACAGACCTTAGTAGACCTTAACAGACCTTTGTAGACCCTAACAGACCTTACAGAACCATGACAGACCTTGGTATACCTTAACAGACCATAGTAGACACTTGTAGACCTTAACAGACCTTAATGGACCTTAACAGACCTTGGTAGACCTTAACAGACCTTAGTAGACCTTAACAGACCTTTGTAGATCTTAACAGACCTTACTGGACCTTAACAGACCTTGGTAGACCTTAACAGACCTTAGTAGACCTTAACAGACCTTAGTAGACCTTAACAGACCTTTGTAGACTTTAACAGACCTAACTGGACCTTAACAGACCTTGGTAGACCTTAACAGACCTTAGTCAACCTTAACAGACCTTGGTAGACCTTAACATACCTTTGTAGACCTTAACAGACCTTATTGAACCTTAACAGACCTTTGTAGACCTTACTGGACCTTAACAGACCTTGGTGGACCTAAATAGACCTTAGTAGACCTTAACAGACTTTAGTAGACCTTAACAGACCTATGTAGACCTTATCAGACCTTGGTAGACCTTAACAGACCTTGGTGGACCTGAATAGACCTTAGTAAACCTTAACAGACTTTAGTAGACCTTAACAGACCTTAGTAGACCTTAACAGATCTTAGTAGACCTAAACAGAGCTTATTAGACCTTTGTAGACCTTCACAGACCTTTGTAGACCTTAACAGACCTCACTGGACCTTAACAGACGTTGGTAGACCTTAACAGACCTTGCTGGACCTTAACAGACTTTGGTAGACCTTAACAGACCTTAGTAGACCTTAACAGACCTTTGTAGACCCTAACAGACCTTACAGAACCTTGACAGACCTTGGTATACCTTAACAGACCATAGTAGACATTTGTAGACCTTAACAGACCTTGGTAGACCTTAACAGACCTTAGTAGACCTTAACAGACCTTTGTAGATCTTAACAGACCTTACTGGACCTTAACAGACCTTGGTAGACCTTAACAGACCTTAGTAGACCTTAACAGACCTTAGTAGACCTTAACAGATCTTTGTAGACTTTAACAGACCTAACTGGACCCTAACAGACCTTGGTAGACCTTAACAGACTTTAGTCAACCTTAACAGACCTTGGTAGACCTTAACAGACCTTAGTAGACCTTAACAGACCTTAGTAGACCTTAACAGACCTTAGTAGACCTTAACAGATCTTTGTAGACTTTAACAGACCTAACTGGACCCTAACAGACCTTGGTAGACCTTAACAGACCTTTGTAGACCTTACTGGATGGTAACAGACCTTGGTAGACCTTAACAGACCTTTGTAGACCTTAATAGACCTTAATGGACCTTAACAGACAGTGGTAGACCTTAACAGACCTTACTGGACCTTAACAGACCTTGGTAGACCTTAACAGACCTTAGTAGACCTTAACAGACCTTAGTAGACCTTAACAGACCTTTGTAGACCCTAACAGACCTTACTGGACCTTAACAGACTTTGGTAGACCTTAACAGACCTTAGTCGACCTTAACAGACCTTTGTAGACCTTAAAAGACCTTACTGGACCTTAACAGACCTTGTTAGACCTTAAAAGACCTTACTGGACCTTAACAGACGTTGGTAGACCTTAACAGACCTTAGTAGACCTTAACAGACTTTTGTAGACCTTAACAAACCTTACTGGACCTAAACAGACCTTGGTAAACCTTAACAGACCTTAGTAGACCTTTGTATACCTTAACAGACCTAACTGGACCTTAACAGACCTTGGTAGACCTTAAAAGACCTTACTGGACCTTAACAGACGTTGGTAGACCTTAACAGACCTTAGTAGACCTTAACAGACTTTTGTAGACCCTAACAAACCTTACTGGACCTTAACAGACCTTGGTAAACCTTAACAGACCTTAGTAGACCTTTGTAGACCTTTGTAGACCTTAACAGACCTTACTGGACCTTAACAGACCTTGGTAGACCTTAACAGACCTTACTGGACCTTAACAGACCTTGGTAGACCGTAACAGACCTTTGTAGACCTTAACAGACCTTACTGGACCCTAACAGACCTTGGTAAACCTTAACAGACCTTACTGGACCTCAACAGACCTTGCTAGACCTTAACAGACCTTACTGGACCTTAACAGACCTTGGAAGACCTTAACAGACCTTGGTAGACCTTAACAGACCTTACTGGACATTAACAGACCTTGGTAGACCTTAACAGACGTTTGTAGACCTTAACAGACCTTAGTAGACCTTAACAGACCTTTGTAGACCTTAACAGACCTTACTGGACCTTAACAGACCTTGGTAGACCCTAAAAGACCTTAGTAGACCTTAAAAGACCTTAGTAGACCTTGGTAGACCTTTACAGACCTTGGTAGACCTTAGTAGACCTTAACAGACCTTACTGGACCCTAACAGACCTTGTTTAACCTTAACAGACCTTACTGGACTTAAACAGACCTTTGTAGACCTTAACAGAATTTTTTGGACCGCAACAGACCTTGGTAGACCTTAACAGACCTTACTGGACCTTAACAGACCTTGGTAGACCTTAACAGACCTTAGGAGACCTTAACAGACCTTAGTAGACCTTAACAGACCTTTGTAGACCTTATCAGACCTTTGTAGACCTTAACAGACATTACTGGACCTTAACAGACCTTGGTAGACCTTAACAGACCTTATTAGACCTTTGTAGACCTTAACAGACCTTACTGGACCTTAACAGACCTTGGTAGACCTTAACAGACCTTAGTAGACCTTAACAGACATTTGTAGACCCTAACAGACCTTACTGGAAATTAACAGACCTTGGTAGACCTTAACAGACCTTGGTAGACCTTAACAGACCTTAGTAGACCTTAACAGACATTTGTAGACCCTAAAAGACCTTACTGGAAATTAACAGACATTGTTAGACCTTAACAGACCTTACTGGACCTTAACAGACGTTGGTAGAATTTAACAGACCTTGGTAGACCTTAACAGACTTTTGTAGACCCTAACAGACCTTACTGGACCTTAACAGACCTTGGTAAACCTTAACAGACATTAGTAGACCTTTGTAGACCTTAACAGACCTTACTGGACCTTAAAATACCTTGGTAGACCTTGGTAGACCTTAACAGATCTTACTGGACCTTAACAGACCTTGGTAGACCGTAAAAGACCTTGGAAGGCCTCAAAAGGCCTTAGCAGACCTTAACAGACCCTATTAGACCTTAACAGACCTTAGTAGACCTTAACAGACCTTTGTAGACCTTTGTAGACCTTAACAGACCTTACTGGACCTTAACAGACCTTGGTAGACCTTAACAGACCTTAGTAGACCTAACAGACCTTTGTAGACCTTAACAAACCTTACTGGACCTTAACAGACTTTGGTATACCTTAACAGACCTTAGTCGACCTTAACAGACCTTAACATACCTTTGTAGACCTTAACAAACCTTACTGGACCTTAACAGACCTTGGAAGACCTTAACAGACCTTAGTAGACCTTAACAGACCTTTGTAGACCTTAACACACCTTACTGGACCTTAACAGACGTTGGTAGACCTTAACAGACCTTACTGGACCTTAACAGATGTTGGTAGACCTTAACAGACCTTACTGGACCTTAACAGACTGTAGTAGACCTTAACAGACCTTTGTAGACCTTTACAAACCTTACTGGACCTTAACAGACCTTTGTAGACCTTAATGGACCTTAACAGACCTTGGTAGACCTTAATAGACCTTAGTAGACCTTAACAGACCTTATTAGACATTAACAGACCTTAGTAGACCTTAACAGACCTATGTAGACCTTAACAGACCTTGGTAGACCTTAACAGACCTTATTGGACCTTAACAGACGTTGGTAGACCTTAACATACCTTTGTAGACCTTAACAGACCTTATTGAACCTTAACAGACCTTTGTAGACCTTACTGGACCTTAACAGACCTTGGTGGACCTAAATAGACCTTAGTAGACCTTAACAGACTTTAGTATACCTTAACAGACCTATGTAGACCTTATCAGACCTTGGTAGACCTTAACAGACCTTACTGGACCTTAACAGACGTTGGTAGACCTTAACATACCTTTGTAGACCTTAACAGACCTTATTGAACCTTAACAGACCTTTGTAGACCTTACTGGACCTTAACAGACCTTGGTGGACCTAAATAGACCTTAGTAGACCTTAACAGACTTTAGTAGACATTAACAGACATTTGTAGACCCTAAAAGACCTTACTGGAAATTAACAGACATTGTTAGACCTTAACAGACCTTACTGGACCTTAACAGACGTTGGTAGAATTTAACAGACCTTGGTAGACCTTAACAGACTTTTGTAGACCCTAACAGACCTTACTGGACCTTAACAGACCTTGGTAAACCTTAACAGACATTAGTAGACCTTTGTAGACCTTAACAGACCTTACTGGACCTTAAAATACCTTGGTAGACCTTGGTAGACCTTAACAGATCTTACTGGACCTTAACAGACCTTGGTAGACCGTAAAAGACCTTGGAAGGCCTCAAAAGGCCTTAGCAGACCTTAACAGACCCTATTAGACCTTAACAGACCTTAGTAGACCTTAACAGACCTTTGTAGACCTTTGTAGACCTTAACAGACCTTACTGGACCTTAACAGACCTTGGTAGACCTTAACAGACCTTAGTAGACCTAACAGACCTTTGTAGACCTTAACAAACCTTACTGGACCTTAACAGACTTTGGTATACCTTAACAGACCTTAGTCGACCTTAACAGACCTTAACATACCTTTGTAGACCTTAACAAACCTTACTGGACCTTAACAGACCTTGGAAGACCTTAACAGACCTTAGTAGACCTTAACAGACCTTTGTAGACCTTAACACACCTTACTGGACATTAACAGACCTTGGTAGACCCTAACAGACCTTAGTCGACCTTAACAGACCTTTGTAGACCTTAACAGACCTTACTGGACCTTAACAGACGTTGGTAGACCTTAACAGACCTTACTGGACCTTAACAGATGTTGGTAGACCTTAACAGACCTTACTGGACCTTAACAGACTGTAGTAGACCTTAACAGACCTTTGTAGACCTTTACAAACCTTACTGGACCTTAACAGACCTTTGTAGACCTTAATGGACCTTAACAGACCTTGGTAGACCTTAATAGACCTTAGTAGACCTTAACAGACCTTATTAGACATTAACAGACCTTAGTAGACCTTAACAGACCTATGTAGACCTTAACAGACCTTGGTAGACCTTAACAGACCTTATTGGACCTTAACAGACGTTGGTAGACCTTAACATACCTTTGTAGACCTTAACAGACCTTATTGAACCTTAACAGACCTTTGTAGACCTTACTGGACCTTAACAGACCTTGGTGGACCTAAATAGACCTTAGTAGACCTTAACAGACTTTAGTATACCTTAACAGACCTATGTAGACCTTATCAGACCTTGGTAGACCTTAACAGACCTTACTGGACCTTAACAGACGTTGGTAGACCTTAACATACCTTTGTAGACCTTAACAGACCTTATTGAACCTTAACAGACCTTTGTAGACCTTACTGGACCTTAACAGACCTTGGTGGACCTAAATAGACCTTAGTAGACCTTAACAGACTTTAGTAGACCTTAACAGACCTTAGTAGACCTTAACAGATCTTAGTAGACCTAAACAGAGCTTATTAGACCTTTGTAGACCTTCACAGACCTTTGTAGACCTTAACAGACCTCACTGGACCTTAACAGACGTTGGTAGACCTTAACAGACCTTACTGGACCTTAACAGACGTTGGTAGACCTTAACAGACCTTAGTAGACCTTAACAGACCTTTGTAGACCCTAACAGACCTTACAGAACCTTGACAGACCTTGGTATACCTTAACAGACCATAGTAGACATTTGTAGACCTTAACAGACCTTAATGGACCTTAACAGACCTTGGTAGACCTTAACAGACCTTAGTAGACCTTAACAGATCTTAGTAGACCTAAACAGAGCTTATTAGACCTTTGTAGACCTTCACAGACCTTTGTAGACCTTAACAGACCTCACTGGACCTTAACAGACGTTGGTAGACCTTAACAGACCTTACTGGACCTTAACAGACGTTGGTAGACCTTAACAGACCTTAGTAGACCTTAACAGACCTTTGTAGACCCTAACAGACCTTACAGAACCTTGACAGACCTTGGTATACCTTAACAGACCATAGTAGACATTTGTAGACCTTAACAGACCTTAATGGACCTTAACAGACCTTGGTAGACCTTAACAGACCTTAGTAGACGTTAACAGACCTTTGTAGATCTTAACAGACCTTTGTAGACCCTAACAGACCTAACTGGACCTTAACAGACCTTGGTAGACCTTAACAGACCTTAGTAGACCTTAACAGACCTTAGTAGACCTTAACAGACCTTTGTAGACCCTAACAGACCTAACTGGACCTTAACAGACCTTGGTAGACCTTAACAGACCTTAGTCAACCTTAACAGACCTTGGTAGACCTTAACAGACCTTAGTAGACCTTAAAAGACCTTAGTAGACCTTAACAGACCTTTGTAGACCTTACTGGACGGTAACAGACCTTGGTAGACCTTAACAGACCTTTGTTGACCTTAACAGACCTTAATGGACCTTAACAGACAGTGGTAGACCTTAACAGACCTTACTGGACCTTAACAGACCTTGGTAGACCTTAACAGACCTTAGTAGACCTTAACAGACCTTAGTAGACCTTAACAGACCTTTGTAGACCCTAACAGACCTTACTGGACCTTAACAGACCTTGGTAGACCTTAACAGACCTTAGTCGACCTTAACAGACCTTTGTAGACCTTAAAAGACCTTACTGGACCTTAACAGACCTTGTTAGACCTTAAAAGACCTTACTGGACCTTAACAGACGTTGGTAGACCTTAACAGACCTTAGTAGACCTTAACAGACTTTTGTAGACCCTAACAAACCTAACTGGACCTAAACAGACCTTGGTAAACCTTAACAGACCTTAGTAGACCTTTGTAGACCTTAACAGACCTTACTGGACCTTAACAGACCTTGGTAGACCTTAAAAGACCTTACTGGACCTTAACAGACCTTGTAAGACCTTAAAAGACCTTACTGGACCTTAACAGACGTTGGTAGACCTTAACAGACCTTAGTAGACCTTAACAGACTTTTGTAGACCCTAACAAACCTTACTGGACCTTAACAGACCTTGGTAAACCTTAACAGACCTTATTAGACCTTTGTAGACCTTAACAGACCTTACTGGACCTTAACAGACCTTGGTAGACCTTAACAGACCTTACTGGACCTTAACAGACCTTGGTAGACCGTAACAGACCTTTGTAGACCTTAACAGACCTTACTGGACCCTAACAGACCTTGGTAAACCTTAACAGACCTTACTGGACCTCAACAGACCTTGCTAGACCTTAACAGACCTTGGAAGACCTTAACAGACCTTGGTAGACCTTAACAGACCTTACTGGACATTAACAGACCTTAGTAGACCTTAACAGACCTTTGTAGACCTTAACAGACCTAAGTAGACCTTAACAGACCTTTGTAGACCTTAACAGACCTTACTGGACCTTAACAGACCTTGGTAGACCCTAACAGACCTTAGTAGACCTTAACAGACCTTAGTAGACCTTGGTAGACCTTTACAGACCTTGGTAGACCTTAGTAGACCTTAATAGACCTTACTGGACCCTAACAGACCTTTTTTAACCTTAACAGACCTTACTGGACTTAAACAGACCTTAACAGAATTTTTTGGACCTTAACAGACCTTGGTAGACCTTAACAGACCTTACTGGACCTTAACAGACCTTGGTAGACCTTAACAGACCTTAGGAGACCTTAACAGACCTTTGTAGACCTTAACAGACCTTTGTAGACCTTAACAGACATTGCTGGACCTTAACAGACCTTGGTAGACCTTAACAGACCTTATTAGACCTTTGTAGACCTTAACAGACCTTACTGGACCTTAACAGACCTTGGTAGACCTTAACAGACCTTAGTAGACCTTAACAGACCTTTGTAGACCCTAACAGACCTTACTGGAAATTAACAGACCTTGGTAGACCTTAACAGACCTTAGTCGACCTTAACAGACCTTTGTAGACCTTTAAAGACCTTTAAAGACCTTACTGGACCTTAACAGACCTTGTTAGACCTTAACAGACCTTACTGGACCTTAACAGACGTTGGTAGACCTTAACAGACCTTGGTAGACCTTAACAGACTTTTGTAGACCCTAACAGACCTTACTGGACCTTAACAGACCTTGGTAAACCTTAACAGACATTAGTAGACCTTTGTAGACCTTAACAGACCTTACTGGACCTTAAAAGACCTTGGTAGACCTTGGTAGACCTTAACAGATCTTACTGGACCTTAACAGACCTTGGTAGAACGTAAAAGACCTTGGAAGACCTTAAAAGGCCTTAGCAGACCTTAACAGACCTTTATTAGACCTTAACAGACCTTTGTAGACCTTTGTAGACCTTTGTAGACCTTAACAGACCTTTCTGGACCTTAACAGACCTTGGTAGACCTTAACAGACCTTATTAGACCTAACAGACCTTAACAGACCTTTGTAGACCTTAACAAACCTTACTGGACCTTAACAGACTTTGGTAGACCTTAACAGACCTTAGTAGACCTTAACAGACCTTAACAGACCTTAACATACCTTTGTAGACCTTAACAAACCTTACTGGACCTTAACAGACCTTGGAAGACCTTAACAGACCTTAGTAGACCTTAACAGACCTTTGTAGACCTTAACACACCTTACTGGACATTAACAGACCTTGGTAGACCTTAACAGACCTTAGTCGACCTTAACAGACCTTTGTAGACCTTAACAGACCTTACTGGACCTTAACAGACGTTGGTAGACCTTAACAGACCTTACTGGACCTTAACAGATGTTGGTAGACCTTAACAGACCTTACTGGACCTTAACAGACTGTAGTAGACCTTAACAGACCTTTGTAGACCTTAACAAACCTTACTGGACCTTAACAGACCTTTGTAGACCTTAATGGACCTTAACAGACCTTGGTAGACCCTAATAGACCTTAGTAGACCTTAACAGACCTTATTAGACATTAACAGACCTTAGTAGAACTTAACAGACCTATGTAGACCTTAACAGACCTTGGTAGACCTTAACAGACCTTATTGGACCTTAACAGACGTTGGTAGACCTTAACATACCTTTGTAGACCTTAACAGACCTTATTGAACCTTAACAGACCTTTGTAGACCTTACTGGACCTTAACAGACCTTGGTGGACCTAAATAGACCTTAGTAGACCTTAACAGACTTTAGTAGACCTTAACAGACCTATGTAGACCTTATCAGACCTTGGTAGACCTTAACAGACCTTACTGGACCTTAATAGACGTTGGTAGACCTTAACATACCTTTGTAGACCTTAACAGACCTTATTGAACCTTAACAGACCTTTGTAGACCTTACTGGACCTTAACAGACCTTGGTGGACCTAAATAGACCTTAGTAGACCTTAACAGACTTTAGTAGACCTTAACAGACCTTAGTAGACCTTAACAGATCTTAGTAGACCTAAACAGAGCTTATTAGACCTGTGTAGACCTTCACAGACCTTTGTAGACCTTAACAGACCTCACTGGACCTTAACAGACGTTGGTAGACCTTAACAGACCTTACTGGACCTTAACAGACGTTGGTAGACCTTAACAGACCTTAGTAGACCTTAACAGACCTTTGTAGACCCTAACAGACCTTACAGAACCTTGACAGACCTTGATATACCTTAACAGACCATAGTAGACATTTGTAGACCTTAACAGACCTTAATGGACCTTAACAGACCTTGGTAGACCTTAACAGACCTTAGTAGACGTTAACAGACCTTTGTAGATCTTAACAGACCTTACTGGACCTTAACAGACCTTGGTAGACCTTAACAGACCTTAGTAGACCTTAACAGACCTTAGTAGACCTTAACAGACCTTTGTAGACCCTAACAGACCTAACTGGACCTTAACAGACCTTGGTAGACCTTAACAGACCTTAGTCAACCTTAACAGACCTTGGTAGACCTTAACAGACCTTAGTAGACCTTAAAAGACCTTAGTAGACCTTAACAGACCTTTGTAGACCTTACTGGACGGTAACAGACCTTGGTAGACCTTAACAGACCTTTGTAGACCTTAACAGACCTTAATGGACCTTAACAGACAGTGGTAGACCTTAACAGACCTTACTGGACCTTAACAGACCTTGGTAGACCTTAACAGACCTTAGTAGACCTTAACAGACCTTAGTAGACCTTAACAGACCTTTGTAGACCCTAACAGACCTTACTGGACCTTAACAGACCTTGGTAGACCTTAACAGACCTTAATCGACCTTAACAGACCTTTGTAGACCTTAAAAGACCTTACTGGACCTTAACAGACCTTGTTAGACCTTAAAAGACCTTACTGGACCTTAACAGACGTTGGTAGACCTTAACAGACCTTAGTAGACCTTAACAGACTTTTGTAGACCCTAACAAACCTTACTGGACCTTAACAGACCTTGGTAAACCTTAACAGACCTTAGTAGACCTTTGTAGACCTTACTGGACCTTAACAGACCTTGGTAGACCTTAACAGACCTTACTGGACCTTAACAGACCTTGGTAGACCGTAACAGACCTTTGTAGACCTTAACAGACCTTACTGGACCCTAACAGACCTTGTTAAACCTTAACAGACCTTACTGGACCTCAACAGACCTTGCTAGACCTTAACAGACCTTACTGGACCTTAACAGACCTTGGAAGACCTTAACAGACCTTGGAAGACCTTAACAGACCTTGGTAGACCTTAACAGACCTTACTGGACATTAACAGACCTTGGTAGACCTTAACAGACCTTTGTAGAACTTAACAGACCTTACTGGACCTTAACAGACCTTGGTAGACCTTAACAGACCTTGGTAGACTTTAACAGACAATACTGGACCCTAACAGACCTTGTTAAACTTAAAAGACTTTTGTAGAACTTAACAGACCTTAGTAGACCCTAACAGACTTTTGTAGACCTTAACAGACCTTAGTAGACCTTAACAGACCTTTGTAGACCTTAACAGACCTTACTGGACCTTAACAGACCTTGGTAGACCCTAACAGACCTTAGTAGACCTTAACAGACCTTAGTAGACCTTGGAAGACCTTTACAGACCTTGGTAGACCTTAGTAGACCTTAACAGACCTTACTGGACCCTAAAAGACCTTGTTTAACCTTAACAGACCTTACTGGACTTAAACAGACCTTTGTAGACCTTAACAGACCTTACTGGACCTTAACAGACCTTGTTAGACCTTAAAAGACCTTACTGGACCTTAACAGACGTTGGTAGACCTTAACAGACCTTAGTAGACCTTAACAGACTTTTGTAGACCCTAACAAACCTTACTGGACCTTAACAGACCTTGGTAAACCTTAACAGACCTTAGTAGACCTTTGTAGACCTTACTGGACCTTAACAGACCTTGGTAGACCTTAACAGACCTTACTGGACCTTAACAGACCTTGGTAGACCGTAACAGACCTTTGTAGACCTTAACAGACCTTACTGGACCCTAACAGACCTTGGTAAACCTTAACAGACCTTACTGGACCTCAACAGACCTTGCTAGACCTTAACAGACCTTACTGGACCTTAACAGACCTTGGAAGACCTTAACAGACCTTGGTAGACCTTATCAGACCTTACTGGACATTAACAGACCTTGGTAGACCTTAACAGACCTTTGTAGAACTTAACAGACCTTACTGGACCTTAACAGACCTTGGTAGACCTTAACAGACCTTGGTAGACTTTAACAGACAATACTGGACCCTAACAGACCTTGTTAAACTTAAAAGACTTTTGTAGAACTTAACAGACCTTAGTAGACCCTAACAGACTTTTGTAGACCTTAACAGACCTTAGTAGACCTTAACAGACCTTTGTAGACCTTAACAGACCTTACTGGACCTTAACAGACCTTGGTAGACCCTAACAGACCTTAGTAGACCTTAACAGACCTTAGTAGACCTTGGAAGACCTTTACAGACCTTGGTAGACCTTAGTAGACCTTAACAGACCTTACTGGACCCTAAAAGACCTTGTTTAACCTTAACAGACCTTACTGGACTTAAACAGACCTTTGTAGACCTTAACAGAATTTTTTGGACCGCAACAGACCTTGGTAGACCTTAACAGACCTTACTGGACCTTAACAGACCTTGGTAAACCTTAACAGACCTTAGGAGACCTTAACAGACCTTATTAGACCTTAACAGACCTTTGTAGACCTTAGTAGACCTTAACAGACCTTTGTAGACCTTAACAGACATTACTGGACCTTAACAGACCTTGGTAGACCTTAACAGACCTTAGTAGACCTTAACAGACCTTAGTAGACCTTAACAGACCTTTGTAGACCCTAACAGACCTTACTGGACCTTAAAAGACCTTGGTAGACCTTAACAGACCTTAATCGACCTTAACAGACCTTTGTAGACCTTAAAAGACCTTACTGGACCTTAACAGACCTTGTTAGACCTTAAAAGACCTTACTGGACCTTAACAGACGTTGGTAGACCTTAACAGACCTTAGTAGACCTTAACAGACTTTTGTAGACCCTAACAAACCTTACTGGACCTTAACAGACCTTGGTAAACCTTAACAGACCTTAGTAGACCTTTGTAGACCTTACTGGACCTTAACAGACCTTGGTAGACCTTAACAGACCTTACTGGACCTTAACAGACCTTGGTAGACCGTAACAGACCTTTGTAGACCTTAACAGACCTTACTGGACCCTAACAGACCTTGTTAAACCTTAACAGACCTTACTGGACCTCAACAGACCTTGCTAGACCTTAACAGACCTTACTGGACCTTAACAGACCTTGGAAGACCTTAACAGACCTTGGAAGACCTTAACAGACCTTGGTAGACCTTAACAGACCTTACTGGACATTAACAGACCTTGGTAGACCTTAACAGACCTTTGTAGAACTTAACAGACCTTACTGGACCTTAACAGACCTTGGTAGACCTTAACAGACCTTGGTAGACTTTAACAGACAATACTGGACCCTAACAGACCTTGTTAAACTTAAAAGACTTTTGTAGAACTTAACAGACCTTAGTAGACCCTAACAGACTTTTGTAGACCTTAACAGACCTTAGTAGACCTTAACAGACCTTTGTAGACCTTAACAGACCTTACTGGACCTTAACAGACCTTGGTAGACCCTAACAGACCTTAGTAGACCTTAACAGACCTTAGTAGACCTTGGAAGACCTTTACAGACCTTGGTAGACCTTAGTAGACCTTAACAGACCTTACTGGACCCTAAAAGACCTTGTTTAACCTTAACAGACCTTACTGGACTTAAACAGACCTTTGTAGACCTTAACAGACCTTACTGGACCTTAACAGACCTTGTTAGACCTTAAAAGACCTTACTGGACCTTAACAGACGTTGGTAGACCTTAACAGACCTTAGTAGACCTTAACAGACTTTTGTAGACCCTAACAAACCTTACTGGACCTTAACAGACCTTGGTAAACCTTAACAGACCTTAGTAGACCTTTGTAGACCTTACTGGACCTTAACAGACCTTGGTAGACCTTAACAGACCTTACTGGACCTTAACAGACCTTGGTAGACCGTAACAGACCTTTGTAGACCTTAACAGACCTTACTGGACCCTAACAGACCTTGGTAAACCTTAACAGACCTTACTGGACCTCAACAGACCTTGCTAGACCTTAACAGACCTTACTGGACCTTAACAGACCTTGGAAGACCTTAACAGACCTTGGTAGACCTTATCAGACCTTACTGGACATTAACAGACCTTGGTAGACCTTAACAGACCTTTGTAGAACTTAACAGACCTTACTGGACCTTAACAGACCTTGGTAGACCTTAACAGACCTTGGTAGACTTTAACAGACAATACTGGACCCTAACAGACCTTGTTAAACTTAAAAGACTTTTGTAGAACTTAACAGACCTTAGTAGACCCTAACAGACTTTTGTAGACCTTAACAGACCTTAGTAGACCTTAACAGACCTTTGTAGACCTTAACAGACCTTACTGGACCTTAACAGACCTTGGTAGACCCTAACAGACCTTAGTAGACCTTAACAGACCTTAGTAGACCTTGGAAGACCTTTACAGACCTTGGTAGACCTTAGTAGACCTTAACAGACCTTACTGGACCCTAAAAGACCTTGTTTAACCTTAACAGACCTTACTGGACTTAAACAGACCTTTGTAGACCTTAACAGAATTTTTTGGACCGCAACAGACCTTGGTAGACCTTAACAGACCTTACTGGACCTTAACAGACCTTGGTAAACCTTAACAGACCTTAGGAGACCTTAACAGACCTTATTAGACCTTAACAGACCTTTGTAGACCTTAGTAGACCTTAACAGACCTTTGTAGACCTTAACAGACATTACTGGACCTTAACAGACCTTGGTAGACCTTAACAGACCTTATTAGACCTTTGTAGACCTTAACAGACCTTACTGGACCTTAACAGACCTTGGTAGACCTTAACAGACCTTAGTAAAACTTAACAGACCTTTGTAGACCCTAACAGACCTTACTGGACATTAACAGACCTTGGAAGACCTTAACAGACCTTATTCGACCTTAACAGACCTTTGTAGACCTTTAAAGACCTTTAAAGACCTTACTGGACCTTAACAGACCTTGTTAGACCTTAACAGACCTTACTGGACCTTAACAGACGTTGGTAGACCTTAACAGACCTTGGTAGACCTTAAAAGACTTTTGTAGACCCTAACAGACCTTACTGGACCTTAACAGACCTTGGTAAACCTTAACAGACATTAGTAGACCTTTGTAGACCTTAACAGACCTTACTGGACCTTAAAAGACCTTGGTAGACCTTGGTAGACCTTAACAGATCTTACTGGACCTTAACAGACCTTGGTAGACCGTAACAGACCTTTGAAGACCTTGACAGACCTTAACAGACCTTACTGGACCCTAACAGACCTTGGTAACCCTTAACAGACCTTACTGGACATCAACAGACCTTGGTAGACCTTAACAGACCTTACTGGATCTTAACAGACCTTGGAAGACCTTAACAGACCTTGGTAGACCTTAACCGACCTTACTGGACATTTACAGACCTTGGTAGACCTTAACAGACCTTTGTAGCACTTAACAGAACTTAATGGACCTTAACAGACCTTGGTAGACCTTAACAGACCCTGGTAGACCTTAACAGACCTTGGTAGACTTTAACAGACAATACTGGACCCTAACAGACCTTGTTAAACTTAACAGACCTTTGTAGACCTTAACAGACCTTAGTGGACCTTAACAGACCTTGGTAGACCTTAGCAGACCTTACTGGACCCTAACAGACCTTGGTAAACCTTACCAGAGCTTACTGGACCTTAACAGACCTTTGTAGACCTTAACAGACCTTACTGGACCTCAACAGACCTTGGTAGACCTTAACAGACCTTACTGGACGTTAACAGACCTTGATAAACCTTAACAGACCTTAGTAGACCTTAAAAGACCTTAGTAGACCTTAACAGACCTTTGTAGACCTTAAAATAGCTTTGTGAACCTTAACAGATTTTTGTAGACCTTAACAGACCTTACTGGACCTTAACAGACCTTGGTAGAGCTTAACAGACCTTAGTAGACCTTAACAGACCTTGGTAGACCTTAACAGACCTTACTGGACCTTAACAGACCTTGATAGACCTTAACAGACCTTAGAAGACCTTAGCAGACCTTTGTAGACCTTAACAGACCTTACTGGACTTTAACAGACTTTGGTAGACCTTAACAGACCTTACTGGACCTTAACAGACCTTGGAAGACCTTAACAGACTATACTGGACCTTAACAGACTTTTGTAGAACTTAACAGACCTTAGTAGACCCTAACAGAACTTTGTAGACCTTAACAGACCTTAACAGACCTTAGTAGACCTTTGTAGACCTTTACAGACCTTGGTAGACCTTAACAGACCTTACTGGACCTTAACAGACCTTGGTAGACCTTAACAGACCTTAGTAGACCTTAACAGACCTTAGTAGACCTTTGTAGACCTTAACAGACCTTACTGGACCCTAACAGACCTTGGTAGACCTTAACAGAATTTACTGGACCTCAACAGACCTTGGTAGACCTTACCAGACCTTACTGGACATTAACAGACCTTGGTAGACCTTAACAGACCTTCGTAGACCTTAAAAGACCTTTAAAGACCTTAGTAGACCTTAACAGACCTTACTGGACCTTAACAGACCTTGGTAGACCTTAACAGACCTTAGTAGACCTTAACAGACCTTTGTAGACCTTTGTAGACCTTAACAGACCTTACTGGACCCTAACAGGCCTTGGTAGACCTTAACAGAATTTACTGGACCTCAACAGACCATGGTAGACCTTACCAGACCTTACTGGACATTAACAGACCTTGGTAGACCTTACCAGACCTTACTGGACATTAACAGACCTTTGTAGACCTTAACAGAGCTTTATAAACCTTAACAGATTTTTGTAGACCTTAACAGACCTTACTGGACCTTAACAGACCTTGGTAGAGCTTAACAGACCTTTGTAGACCTTAACAGACCTTGGTAGACCTTAACAGACCTTACTGGACCTTAACAGACCTTGATAGACCTTAACAGACCTTAGTAGACCCTGACAGACCTTAGTAGACCTTAACAGACCTTTGTAGACCTTAACAGACCTTACTGGACCTTAACAGACCTTGGTAGACCTTAGAAGACCTTGGGTTACCTTAACAGACCTTGGTAGACCTTAACAGACCTTATTAGACCTTAACAGACCTTGGTAGACCTTAATGGACCTTAACAGACCTTGGTAGACCTTAAAAGACCTTGGTAGACCTTAACAGACCTTAGTAGACCTTATCAGACCTTGGTAGACCTTAACAGACCTTCGTAGACCTTAAAAGACCTTTAAAGACCTTGTGAGACCTTAACAGACCTTACTGGACCTTAACAGACCTTGGTAGACCTTAACAGACCTTATTAGACCTTAACAGAACTTAGTAGACCTTAACAGACCTTGGTAGACCTTAATGGACCTTAACAGACCTTGGTAGACCTTAACAGATCTTGGTAGACCTTAACAGACCTTAGTAGACCTTAACAGACCTTATTAGACCTTAACAGACCTTAGTAGACCTTAAAAGACCTTTAAAGACCTTGTGAGACCTTAACAGAACCTACTGGACCTTAACAGACCTTGGTAGACCTTAACAGACCTTGGAAGACCTTAACAGACCTTAGTAGACCTTAACAGAGCTTGGTAGACCTTAACAGACCTAAGTAGACCTTAAAAGACCTTTAAAGACCTTGTGAGACCTTAACAGACCTTAATGGACCTTAACAGACGTTGGTAGACCTTAACAGACCTAAGTAGACCTTAACAGACCTTTGTAGACCTTAACAGACCTTAGTAGACCTTAACAGACCTAAGTAGACCTTAACTTACCTAAGTACACCTTAACAGACCTTTGTAGACCTTAACAGACCTTACTGGACCTTAACAGACCTTGGTAGACCTTAACAGACCTTAGTAAACCTTAACAGACCTTAGTAGACCTTTGTAGACCTTAACAGACCTTGGTAGACCTTAACAAAACTTACTGGACCTTAACAGACCTTGGTAGACCTTAACAGACCTTAGTAGACCTTAACATACCTTTGTAGAACTTAACAGACCTTACTGGACCCTAACAGACCTTGGTAAACCTTAACAGACCTTACTGGACTTAAACAGACCTTTGTAGACCTTAAAAGAATTTACTGGACCTCAACAGACCTTGGTAGACCCTAACAGACCTTACTGGACCTTAACAGACCTTGGTAGACCTTAACAGACCTTAGTAGACCTTAACAGACCTTTAAAGACCTTAACAGACCTTTGTAGACCTTAACAGACATTACTGGACCTTACCAGACCTTGGTGGACCTTAACAGACCTTAGTAGACCTTTGTAGACCTTTGTAGACCTTAACAGACCTTACTGGACCTTAACAGACCATTGTAGACCTCAACAGACCTTACTGGACCTTAACAGACCTTGGTAGACCTTAACAGACCTTAGTAGACCTTAACAGACCTTAGTAGACCTTAACAGACCTTTGTAGACCCTAACAGACCTTACTGGACATTAACAGACCTTGATAGACCTTAACAGACCTTGATCGACCTTAACAGACCTTTGTAGACCTTTAAAGACCTTACTGGACCTTAACAGACCTTGTTAGACCTTAACAGACCTTACTGGACCTTAACAGACGTTGGTAGACCTTAACAGACCTTAGTAGACCTTAACAGACTGTTGTAGACCCTAACAGACCTTACTGGACCTTAACAGACCTTGGTAAAACCTTAACAGACATTAATAGACCTTTGTAGACGTTAACAGACCTTGCTGGACCTTAACAGACCTTGGTAGACCTTAACAGATCTTACTGGACCTTAACAGACCTTGGTAGACCGTAACAGACCTTTTAAAACCTTGACAGACCTTAACAGACCTTACTGTACCCTAACAGACCTTGGTAACCATTATAAGACCTTAATGGACATCAACAGACCTTGGTAGACCTTAACAGACCTTACTGGACCTTAACAGACCTTGTAAGACCTTAACAGACCTATGTAGACCTTAACAGACATTACTGGACCTTACCAGACCTTGGTAGACCTTAACAGACCTTAGTAGACCTTTGTAGACCTTAACAGACCTTACTGGACCTTAACAGACCTTGGTAGACCGTAACAGACCTTAGTAGACCTTAACAGACCTTTGTAGACCCTAACAGACCTTACTGGACAATAACAGACCTTGGTAGACCTTAACAGACCTTAGTCGACCTTAACAGACCTTTGTAGACCTTTAAAGACCTTACTGGACCTTAACAGACCTTGTTAGACCTTAACAGACCTTACTGGACCTTAACAGACGTTGGTAGACCTTAAAAGACCTTAGTAGACCTTAACAGACTGTTGTAGACCCTATCAGACCTTACTGGACCTTAACAGACCTTGGTAAACCTTAACAGACATTAATAGACCTTTGTAGACCTTAACAGACTGTTGTAGACCCTATCAGATCTTACTGGACCTTAACAGACCTTGGTAAACCTTAACAGACATTATTAGACCTTTGTGGACATTAACAGACCTTACTGGACCTTAACAGACCTTGGTAAACCTTAACAGACATTAATAGACCTTTGTAGACCTTAACAGACCTTACTGGACCTTAACAGACCTTGGTAGACCTTAACAGATCTTACTGGACCTTAACAGAACTTGGTAGACCGTAACAGACCTTTGTAGACCTTGACAGACCTTAACAGACCTTACTGTACCCTAACAGACCTTGGTAACCCTTAAAAGACCTTAATGGACATCAACAGACCTTGGTAGACCTTAACAGACCTTACGGGATCTTCACAGCCCTTGGCAGACCTAAACAGAACTTGGTAGACCTTAACAGACCTTACTGGACCTTAACAGACGTTGGTAGACCTTAACAGACCTTAGTAGACCTTAACAGACCTTTGTAGACCCTAACAGACCTTACAGAACCTTGACAGACCTTGGTATACCTTAACAGACCATAGTAGACATTTGTAGACCTTAACAGACCTTAATGGACCTTAACAGACCTTGGTAGACCTTAACAGACCTTAGTAGACCTTAACAGACCTTTGTAGATCTTAACAGACCTTACTGGACCTTAACAGACCTTGGTAGACCTTAACAGACCTTAGTAGACCTTAACAGACCTTAGTAGACCTTAACAGACCTTTGTAGACTTTAACAGACCTAACTGGACCTTAACAGACCTTGGTAGACCTTAACAGACCTTAGTCAACCTTAACAGACCTTGGTAGACCTTAACAGACCTTAGTAGACCTTAAAAGACCTTAGTAGACCTTAACAGACCTTTGTAGACCTTACTGGATGGTAACAGACCTTGGTAGACCTTAACAGACCTTTGTAGACCTTAATAGACCTTAGTAGACCTTAACAGACCTTTGTAGACCCTAACAGACCTTACTGGACCTTAACAGACTTTGGTAGACCTTAACAGACCTTAGTCGACCTTAACAGACCTTTGTAGACCTTAAAAGACCTTACTGGACCTTAACAGACCTTGTTAGACCTTAAAAGACCTTACTGGACCTTAACAGACCTTGGTAGACCTTAACAGACTTTATTGGACCTTAACAGACGTTGGTAGACCTTAACATACCTTTGTAGACCTTAACAGACCTTATTGAACCTTAACAGACCTTTGTAGACCTTACTGGACCTTAACAGACCTTGGTGGACCTAAATAGACCTTAGTAGACCTTAACAGACTTTAGTAGACCTTAACAGACCTATGTAGACCTTATCAGACCTTGGTAGACCTTAACAGACCTTTCTTGACCTTTACAGACGTTGGTAGACCTTAACATACCTTTGTAGACCTTAACAGACCTTATTGAACCTTAACAGACCTTTGTAGACCTTACTGGACCTTAACAGACTTTAGTAGACCTTAACAGACCTTAGTAGACCTTAACAGATCTTAGTAGACCTAAACAGAGCTTATTAGACCTTTGTAGACCTTCACAGACCTTTGTAGACCTTAACAGACCTCACTGGACCTTAACAGACGTTGGTAGACCTTAACAGACCTTGCTGGACCTTAACAGACTTTGGTAGACCTTAACAGACCTTAGTAGACCTTAACAGACCTTTGTAGACCCTAACAGACCTTACATAACCTTGACAGACCTTGGTATACCTTAACAGACCATAGTAGACATTTGTAGACCTTAACAGACCTTAATGGACCTTAACAGACCTTGGTAGACCTTAACAGACCTTAGTAGACCTTAACATACCTTTGTAGATGTTAATAGACCTTAATGGACCTTAACAGACCTTGGTAGACCTTAACAGACCTTAGTAGACCTTAACAGACCTTAGTAGACCTTAACAGACCTTTGTAGACTTTAACAGACCTAACTGGACCCTAACAGACCTTGGTAGACCTTAACAGACTTTAGTCAACCTTAACAGACCTTGGTAGACCTTAACAGACCTTAGTAGACCTTAAAAGACCTTAGTAGACCTTAACAGACCTTTGTAGACCTTACTGGATGGTAACAGACCTTGGTAGACCTTAACAGACCTTTGTAGACCTTAATAGACCTTAATGGACCTTAACAGACAGTGGTAGACCTTAACAGACCTTACTGGACCTTAACAGACCTTGGTAGACCTTAACAGACCTTAGTAGACCTTAACAGACCTTTGTAGAACCTAACAGACCTTACTGGACCTTAACAGACTTTGGTAGACCTTAACAGACCTTAGTCGACCTTAACAGACCTTTGTAGACCTTAAAAGACCTTACTGGACCTTAACAGACCTTGTTAGACCTTAAAAGACCTTACTGGACCTTAACAGACGTTGGTAGACCTTAACAGACCTTAGTAGACCTTAACAGACTTTTGTAGACCCTATCAAACCTTACTGGACCTAAACAGACCTTGGTAAACCTTAACAGACCTTAGTAGACCTTTGTAGACCTTAACAGACGTTACTGGACCTTAACAGACCTTGGTAGACCTTAAAAGACCTTACTGGACCTTAACAGACCTTGTTAGACCTTAAAAGACCTTACTGGACCTTAACAGACGTTGGTAGACCTTAACAGACCTTAGTAGACCTTAACAGACATTTGTAGACCCTAACAAACCTTACTGGACCTTAACAGACCTTGGTAAACCTTAACAGACCTTAGTAGACCTTTGTAGACCTTTGTAGACCTTAACAGACCTTACTGGACCTTAACAGACCTTGGTAGACCTTAACAGACCTTACTGGACCTTAACAGACCTTGGTAGACCGTAACAGACCTTTGTAGACCTTAACAGACCTTACTGGACCCTAACAGACCTTGGTAAACCTTAACAGACCTTACTGGACCTCAACAGATTTTGCTAGACCTTAACAGACCTTACTGGACTTTAACAGACCTTGGAAGACCTTAACAGGCCTTGGTAGACATTAACAGACCTTACTGGACATTAAGAGACCTTGGTAGACCTTAACAGACGTTTGTAGACCTTAACAGACGTTTGTAGACCTTAACAGACCTTAGTAGACCTTAACAGACCTTTGTAGACCTTAACAGACCTTACTGGACCTTAACAGACCTTGGTAGACCCTAACAGACCTTAGTAGACCTTAACAGACCTTAGTAGACCTTGGTAGACCTTTACAGACCTTGGTAGACCTTAGTAGACCTTAACAGACCTTACTGGACCCTAACAGACCTTGTTTAACCTTAACAGACCTTACTGGACTTAAACAGACCTTTGTAGACCTTAACAGAATTTTTTGGACCGCAACAGACCTTGGTAGACCTTAACAGACCTTACTGGACCTTAACAGACCTTGGTAGACCTTAACAGATCTTAGGAGACCTTAACAGACCTTAGTAGACCTTAACAGACCTTTGTAGACCTTATCAGACCTTTGTAGACCTTAACAGACATTACTGGACCTTAACAGACCTTGGTAGACCTTAACAGACCTTATTAGACCTTTGTAGACCTTAACAGACCTTACTGGACCTTAACAGACCTTGGTAGACCTTAACAGACCTTAGTAGAACTTAACAGACATTTGTAGACCCTAACAGACCTTACTGGAAATTAACAGACCTTGGTAGACCTTAACAGACCTTAGTCGACCTTAACAGACCTTTGTAGACCTTTAAAGACCTTTAAAGACCTTACTGGACCTTAACAGACCTTGTTAGACCTTAACAGACCTTACTGGACCTTAACAGACGTTGGTAGAATTTAACAGACCTTGGTAGACCTTAACAGACTTGTGTAGACCCTAACAGACCTTACTGGACCTTAACAGACCTTGGTAAACCTTAACAGACATTAGTAGACCTTTGTAGACCTTAACAGACCTTACTGGACCTTAAAAGACCTTGGTAGACCTTGGTAGACCTTAACAGATCTTACTGGACCTTAACAGACCTTGGTAGACCGTAAAAGACCTTGGAAGGCCTTAAAAGGCCTTAGCAGACCTTAACAGACCTTATTAGACCTTAACAGACCTTAGTAAACCTTAACAGACCTTTGTAGACCTTTGTAGACCTTAACAGACCTTGGTAGACCTTAACAGACCTTAGTAGACCTAACAGACCTTTGTAGACCTTAACAAACCTTACTGGACCTTAACAGACTTTGGTAGACCTTAACAGACCTTAGTAGACCTTAACAGACCTTAACATACCTTTGTAGACCTTAACAAACCTTACTGGACCTTAACAGACCTTGGAAGACCTTAACAGACCTTAGTAGACCTTAACAGACCTTTGTAGACCTTAACACACCTTACTGGACATTAACAGACCTTGGTAGACCTTAACAGACCTTAGTCGACCTGAACAGACCTTTGTAGACCTTAACAGACCTTACTGGACCTTAACAGACGTTGGTAGACCTTAACAGACCTTACTGGACCTTAACAGATGTTGGTAGACCTTAACAGACCTTACTGGACCTTAACAGACTGTAGTAGACCTTAACAGACCTTTGTAGACCTTAACAAACCTTACTGGACCTTAACAGACCTTTGTAGACCTTAATGGACCTTAACAGACCTTGGTAGACCTTAATAGACCTTAGTAGACCTTAACAGACCTTATTAGACATTAACAGACCTTAGTAGACCTTAACAGACCTATGTAGACCTTAACAGACCTTGGTAGACGTTAACAGACCTTATTGGACCTTAACAGACGTTGGTAGACCTTAACATACCTTTGTAGACCTTCACAGACCTTATTGAACCTTAACAGACCTTTGTAGACCTTACTGGACCTTAACAGACCTTGGTGGACCTAAATAGACCTTAGTAGACCTTAACAGACTTTAGTAGACCTTAACAGACCTATGTAGACCTTATCAGACCTTGGTAGACCTTAACAGACCTTACTGGACCTTAACAGACGTTGGTAGACCTTAACATACCTTTGTAGACCTTAACAGACCTTATTGAACCTTAACAGACCTTTGTAGACCTTACTGGACCTTAACAGACCTTGGTGGACCTAAATAGACTTTAGTAGACCTTAACAGACTTTAGTAGACCTTAACAGACCTTAGTAGACCTTAACAGATCTTAGTAGACCTAAACAGAGCTTATTAGACCTTTGTAGTCCTTCACAGACCTTTGTAGACCTTAACAGACCTCACTGGACCTTAACAGACGTTGGTAGACCTTAACAGACCTTACTGGACCTTAACAGACGTTGGTAGACCTTAACAGACCTTAGTAGACCTTAACAGACCTTTGTAGACCCTAACAGACCTTACAGAACCTTGACAGACCTTGGTATACCTTAACAGACCATAGTAGACATTTGTAGACCTTAACAGACCTTAATGGACCTTAACAGACCTTGGTAGACCTTAACAGACCTTAGTAGACGTTAACAGACCTTAGTAGACCTTAACAGACTTTTGTAGACCCTATCAAACCTTACTGGACCTTAACAGACCTTGGTAGACCTTAAAAGACCTTACTGGACCTTAACAGACCTTGTTAGACCTTAAAAGACCTTACTGGACCTTAACAGACGTTGGTAGACCTTAACAGACCTTAGTAGACCTTAACAGACATTTGTAGACCCTAACAAACCTTACTGGACCTTAACAGACCTTGGTAAACCTTAACAGACCTTAGTAGACCTTTGTAGACCTTTGTAGACCTTAACAGACCTTACTGGACCTTAACAGACCTTGGTAGACCTTAACAGACCTTACTGGACCTTAACAGACCTTGGTAGACCGTAACAGACCTTTGTAGACCTTAACAGACCTTACTGGACCCTAACAGACCTTGGTAAACCTTAACAGACCTTACTGGACCTCAACAGATTTTGCTAGACCTTAACAGACCTTACTGGACTTTAACAGACCTTGGAAGACCTTAACAGGCCTTGGTAGACATTAACAGACCTTACTGGACATTAAGAGACCTTGGTAGACCTTAACAGACGTTTGTAGACATTAACAGACGTTTGTAGACCTTAACAGACCTTAGTAGACCTTAACAGACCTTTGTAGACCTTAACAGACCTTACTGGACCTTAACAGACCTTGGTAGACCCTAACAGACCTTAGTAGACCTTAACAGACCTTAGTAGACCTTGGTAGACCTTTACAGACCTTGGTAGACCTTAGTAGACCTTAACAGACCTTACTGGACCCTAACAGACCTTGTTTAATCTTAACAGACCTTACTGGACTTAAACAGACCTTTGTAGACCTTAACAGAATTTTTTGGACCGCAACAGACCTTGGTAGACCTTAACAGACCTTACTGGACCTTAACAGACCTTGGTAGACCTTAACAGATCTTAGGAGACCTTAACAGACCTTAGTAGACCTTAACAGACCTTTGTAGACCTTATCAGACCTTTGTAGACCTTAACAGACATTACTGGACCTTAACAGACCTTGGTAGACCTTAACAGACCTTATTAGAACTTTGTAGACCTTAACAGACCTTACTGGACCTTAACAGACCTTGGTAGACCTTAACAGACCTTAGTAGAACTTAACAGACATTTGTAGACCCTAACAGACCTTACTGGAAATTAACAGACCTTGGTAGACCTTAACAGACCTTAGTCGACCTTAACAGACCTTTGTAGACCTTTAAAGACCTTTAAAGACCTTACTGGACCTTAACAGACCTTGTTAGACCTTAACAGACCTTACTGGACCTTAACAGACGTTGGTAGAATTTAACAGACCTTGGTAGACCTTAACAGACTTGTGTAGACCCTAACAGACCTTACTGGACCTTAACAGACCTTGGTAAACCTTAACAGACATTAGTAGACCTTTGTAGACCTTAACAGACCTTACTGGACCTTAAAAGACCTTGGTAGACCTTGGTAGACCTTAACAGATCTTACTGGACCTTAACAGACCTTGGTAGACCGTAAAAGACCTTGGAAGGCCTTAAAAGGCCTTAGCAGACCTTAACAGACCTTATTAGACCTTAACAGACCTTAGTAAACCTTAACAGACCTTTGTAGACCTTAACAGACCTTAGTAGACCTAACAGACCTTTGTAGACCTTAACAAACCTTACTGGACCTTAACAGACTTTGGTAGACCTTAACAGACCTTAGTAGACCTTAACAGACCTTAACATACCTTTGTAGACCTTAACAAACCTTACTGGACCTTAACAGACCTTGGAAGACCTTAACAGACCTTAGTAGACCTTAACAGACCTTTGTAGACCTTAACACACCTTACTGGACATTAACAGACCTTGGTAGACCTTAACAGACCTTAGTCGACCTGAACAGACCTTTGTAGACCTTAACAGACCTTACTGGACCTTAACAGACGTTGGTAGACCTTAACAGACCTTACTGGACCTTAACAGATGTTGGTAGACCTTAACAGACCTTACTGGACCTTAACAGACTGTAGTAGACCTTAACAGACCTTTGTAGACCTTAACAAACCTTACTGGACCTTAACAGACCTTTGTAGACCTTAATGGACCTTAACAGACCTTGGTAGACCTTAATAGACCTTAGTAGACCTTAACAGACCTTATTAGACATTAACAGACCTTAGTAGACCTTAACAGACCTATGTAGACCTTAACAGACCTTGGTAGACGTTAACAGACCTTATTGGACCTTAACAGACGTTGGTAGACCTTAACATACCTTTGTAGACCTTCACAGACCTTATTGAACCCTAACAGACCTTTGTAGACCTTACTGGACCTTAACAGACCTTGGTGGACCTAAATAGACCTTAGTAGACCTTAACAGACTTTAGTAGACCTTAACAGACCTATGTAGACCTTATCAGACCTTGGTAGACCTTAACAGACCTTACTGGACCTTAACAGACGTTGGTAGACCTTAACATACCTTTGTAGACCTTAACAGACCTTATTGAACCTTAACAGACCTTTGTAGACCTTACTGGACCTTAACAGACCTTGGTGGACCTAAATAGACTTTAGTAGACCTTAACAGACTTTAGTAGACCTTAACAGACCTTAGTAGACCTTAACAGATCTTAGTAGACCTAAACAGAGCTTATTAGACCTTTGTAGTCCTTCACAGACCTTTGTAGACCTTAACAGACCTCACTGGACCTTAACAGACGTTGGTAGACCTTAACAGACCTTACTGGACCTTAACAGACGTTGGTAGACCTTAACAGACCTTAGTAGACCTTAACAGACCTTTGTAGACCCTAACAGACCTTACAGAACCTTGACAGACCTTGGTATACCTTAACAGACCATAGTAGACATTTGTAGACCTTAACAGACCTTAATGGACCTTAACAGACCTTGGTAGACCTTAACAGACCTTAGTAGACGTTAACAGACCTTTGTAGATCTTAACAGACCTTTGTAGACCCTAACAGACCTAACTGGACCTTAACAGACCTTAGTAGACCTTAACAGACCTTAGTAGACCTTAACAGACCTTTGTAGACCCTAACAGACCTAACTGGACCTTAACAGACCTTGGTAGACCTTAACAGACCTTGGTAGACCTTAACAGACCTTAGTAGACCTTAAAAGACCTTAGTAGACCTTAACAGACCTTTGTAGACCTTACTGGACGGTAACAGACCTTGGTAGACCTTAACAGACCTTTGTAGACCTTAACAGACCTTAATGGACCTTAACAGACAGTGGTAGACCTTAACAGACCTTACTGGACGTTAACAGACCTTGGTAGACCTTAACAGACCTTAGTAGACCTTAACAGACCTTAGTACACCTTAACAGACCTTTGTAGACCCTAACAGACCTTACTGGACCTTAACAGACCTTGGTAGACCTTAACAGACCTTAGTCGACCTTAACAGACCTTTGTAGACCTTAAAAGACCTTACTGGACCTTAACAGACCTTGTTAGACCTTAAAATACCTTACTGGACCTTAACAGACGTTGGTAGACCTTAACAGACCTTAGTAGACCTTAACAGACTTTTGTAGACCCTAACAAACCTTACTGGACCTAAACAGACCTTGGTAAACCTTAACAGACCTTAGTAGACCTTTGTAGACCTTAACAGACCTTACTGGACCTTAACAGACCTTGGTAGACCTTAAAATACCTTACTGGACCTTAACAGACCTTGTTAGACCTTAAAAGACCTTACTGGACCTTAACAGACGTTGGTAGACCTTAACAGACCTTAGTAGACCTTAACAGACTTTTGTAGACCCTAACAAACCTTACTGGACCTTAACAGACCTTGGTAAACCTTAACAGACCTTAGTAGACCTTTGTAGACCTTAACAGACCTTACTGGACCTTAACAGACCTTGGTAGACCTTAACAGACCTTACTGGACCTTAACAGACCTTGGTAGACCGTAACAGACCTTTGTAGACCTTAACAGACCTTACTGGACCCTAACAGACCTTGGTAAACCTTAACAGACCTTACTGGACCTCAACAGACCTTGCTAGACCTTAACAGACCTTACTGGACCTTAACAGACCTTGGAAGACCTTAACAGACCTTGGTAGACCTTAACAGACCTTACTGGACATTAACAGACCTTGGTAGACCTTAACAGACCTTTGTAGACCTTAACAGACATTAGTAGACCTTTGTAGACCTTAACAGACCTTACTGGACCTTAAAAGACCTTGGTAGACCTTGGTAGACCTTAACAGATCTTACTGGACCTTAACAGACCTTGGTAGACCGTAAAAGACCTTGGAAGGCCTTAAAAGGCCTTAGCAGACCTTAACAGACCTTATTAGACCTTAACAGACCTTAGTAGACCTTAACAGACCTTTGTAGACCTTTGTAGACCTTAACAGACCTTACTGGACCTTAACAGACCTTGGTAGACCTTAACAGACCTTAGTAGACCTAACAGACCTTTGTAGACCTTAACAAACCTTACTGGACCTTAACAGACTTTGGTAGACCTTAACAGACCTTAGTAGACCTTAACAGACCTTAACATACCTTTGTAGACCTTAACAAACCTTACTGGACCTTAACAGACTTTGGAAGACCTTAACAGACCTTAGTAGACCTTAACAGACCTTTGTAGACCTTAACACACCTTACTGGACATTAACAGACCTTGGTAGACCTTAACAGACCTTAGTCGACCTTAACAGACCTTTGTAGACCTTAACAGACCTTACTGGACCTTAACAGACGTTGGTAGACCTTAACAGACCTTACTGGACCTTAACAGATGTTGGTAGACCTTAACAGACCTTACTGGACCTTAACAGACTGTAGTAGACCTTAACAGACCTTTGTAGACCTTAAAAGAATTTACTGGACCTCAACAGACCTTGGTAGACGTTAACAGACCTTATTGGACCTTAACAGACGTTGGTAGACCCTAACATACCTTTGTAGACCTTCACAGACCTTTTTGAACCTTAACAGACCTTTGTAGACCTTACTGGACCTTAACAGACCTTGGTGGACCTAAATAGACCTTAGTAGACCTTAAAAGACTTTAGTAGACCTTAACAGACCTATGTAGACCTTATCAGACCTTGGTAGACCTTAACAGACCTTACTGGACCTTAACAGACGTTGGTAGACCTTAACATACCTTTGTAGACCTTAACAGACCTTATTGAACCTTAACAGACCTTTGTAGACCTTACTGGACCTTAACAGACCTTGGTGGACCTAAATAGACCTTAGTAGACCTTAACAGACTTTAGTAGACCTTAACAGACCTTAGTAGACCTTAACAGATCTTAGTAGACCTAAACAGAGCTTATTAGACCTTTGTAGTCCTTCACAGACCTTTGTAGACCTTAACAGACCTCACTGGACCTTAACAGACGTTGGTAGACCTTAACAGACCTTACTGGACCTTAACAGACGTTGGTAGACCTTAACAGACCTTAGTAGACCTTAACAGACCTATGTAGACCCTAACAGACCTTACAGAACCTTGACAGACCTTGGTATACCTTAACAGACCATAGTAGACATTTGTAGACCTTAACAGACCTTAATGGACCTTAACAGACCTTGGTAGACCTTAACAGACCTTAGTAGACGTTAACAGACCTTTGTAGATCTTAACAGACCTTTGTAGACCCTAACAGACCTAACTGGACCTTAACAGACCTTGGTAGACCTTAACAGACCTTAGTAGACCTTAACAGACCTTAGTAGACCTTAACAGACCTTTGTAGACCCTAACAGACCTAACTGGACCTTAACAGACCTTGGTAGACCTTAACAGACCTTGGTAGACCTTAACAGACCTTAGTAGACCTTAAAAGACCTTAGTAGACCTTAACAGACCTTTGTAGACCTTACTGGACAGTAACAGACCTTGGTAGACCTTAACAGACCTTTGTAGACCTTAACAGACCTTAATGGACCTTAACAGACAGTGGTAGACCTTAACAGACCTTACTGGACCTTAACAGACCTTGGTAGACCTTAACAGACCTTAGTAGACCTTAACAGACCTTAGTAGACCTTAACAGACCTTTGTAGACCCTAACAGACCTTACTGGACCTTAACAGACCTTGGTAGACCTTAACAGACCTTAGTCGACCTTAACAGACCTTTGTAGACCTTAAAAGACCTTACTGGACCTTAACAGACGTTGTTAGACCTTAAAATACCTTACTGGACCTTAACAGACGTTGGTAGACCTTAACAGACCTTAGTAGACCTTAACAGACTTTTGTAGACCCTAACAAACCTTACTGGACCTAAACAGACCTTGTTAAACCTTAACAGACCTTAGTAGACCTTTGTAGACCTTAACAGACCTTACTGGACCTTAACAGACCTTGGTAGACCTTAAAAGACCTTACTGGACCTTAACAGACCTTGTTAGACCTTTAAAGACCTTACTGGACCTTAACAGACGTTGGTAGACCTTAACAGACCTTAGTAGACCTTAACAGACTTTTGTAGACCCTAACAAACCTTACTGGACCTTAACAGACCTTGGTAAACCTTAACAGACCTTAGTAGACCTTTGTAGACCTTAACAGACCTTACTGGACCTTAACAGACCTTGGTAGACCTTAACAGACCTTACTGGACCTTAACAGACCTTGGTAGACCGTAACAGACCTTTGTAGACCTTAACAGACCTTACTGGACCCTAACAGACCTTGGTAAACCTTAACAGACCTTACTGGACCTCAACAGACCTTGCTAGACCTTAACAGACCTTACTGGACCTTAACAGACCTTGGAAGACCTTAACAGACCTTGGTAGACCTTAACAGACCTTACTGGACATTAACAGACCTTGGTAGACCTTAACAGACCTTTGTAGACCTTAACAGACCTTAGTAGACCTTAACAGACCTTTGTAGACCTTAACAGACCTTACTGGACCTTAACAGACCTTGGTAGACCCTAACAGACCTTAGTAGACCTTAACAGACCTTAGTAGACCTTGGTAGACCTTTACAGACCTTGGTAGACCTTAGTAGACCTTAACAGACCTTACTGGACCCTAACAGACCTTGTTTAACCTTAACAGACCTTACTGGACTTAAACAGACCTTTGTAGACCTTAACAGAATTTTTTGGACCTTAACAGACCTTGGTAGACCTTAACAGACCTTACTGGACCTTAACAGACCTTGGTAGACCTTAACAGACCTTGGTAGACCTTAACAGACCTTAGGAGACCTTAACAGACCTTAGTAGACCTTAACAGACCTTTGTAGACCTTAACAGACCTTTGTAGACCTTAACAGACATTACTGGACCTTAACAGACCTTGGTAGACCTTAACAGACCTTATTAGACCTTTGTAGACCTTAACAGACCTTACTGGACCTTAACAGACCTTGGTAGACCTTAACAGACCTTAGTAGACCTTAACAGACCTTTGTAGACCCTAACAGACCTTACTGGAAATTAACAGACCTTGGTAGACCTTAACAGACCTTAGTCGACCTTAACAGACCCTTGTAGACCTTTAAAGACCTTTGTAGACCTTTAAAGACCTTTAAAGACCTTACTGGACCTTAACAGACCTTGTTAGACCTTAACAGACCTTACTGGACCTTAACAGACGTTGGTAGACCTTAACAGACCTTGGTAGACCTTAACAGAATTTTGTAGACCCTAACAGACCTAACTGGACCTTAACAGACCTTGGTAGACCTTAACAGACCTTACTAGACCTTAACAGACCTTGGTAGACCTTAACAGATCTTGGAAGACCTTAACAGACCTTATTGAACCTTAACAGACCTTTGTAGACCTTACTGGACCTTAACAGACCTTGGTGGACCTAAATAGACCTTAGTAGACCTTAACAGACTTTAGTAGACCTTAACAGACCTTAGTAGACCTTAACAGATCTTAGTAGACCTAAACAGAGCTTATTAGACCTTTGTAGACCTTAACAGACCTCACTGGACCTTAACAGACGTTGGTAGACCTTAACAGACCTTACTGGACCTTAACAGACGTTGGTAGACCTTAACAGACCTTAGTAGACCTTAACAGACCTTTGTAGACCCTAACAGACCTTACAGAACCTTGACAGACCTTGGTATACCTTAACAGACCATAGTAGACATTTGTAGACCTTAACAGACCTTAATGGACCTTAACAGACCTTGGTAGACCTTAACAGACCTTAGTAGACGTTAACAGACCTTTGTAGATCTTAACAGACCTTACTGGACCTTAACAGACCTTGGTAGACCTTAACAGACCTTAGTAGACCTTAACAGACCTTAGTAGACCTTAACAGACCTTTGTAGACCCTAACAGACCTAACTGGACCTTAACAGACCTTGGTAGACCTTAACAGACCTTAGTCAACCTTAACAGACCTTGGTAGACCTTAACAGACCTTAGTAGACCTTAAAAGACCTTAGTAGACCTTAACAGACCTTTGTAGACCTTACTGGACGGTAACAGACCTTGGTAGACCTTAACAGACCTTTGTAGACCTTAACAGACCTTAATGGACCTTAACAGACAGTGGTAGACCTTAACAGACCTTACTGGACCTTAACAGACCTTGGTAGACCTTAACGGACCTTAGTAGACCTTAACAGACCTTAGTAGACCTTAACAGACCTTTGTAGACCCTAACAGACCTTACTGGACCTTAACAGACCTTGGAAGACCTTAACAGACCTTAATCGACCTTAACAGACCTTTGTAGACCTTAAAAGACCTTACTGGACCTTAACAGACCTTGTTAGACCTTAAAAGACCTTACTGGACCTTAACAGACGTTGGTAGACCTTAACAGACCTTAGTAGACCTTAACAGACTTTTGTAGACCCTAACAAACCTTACTGGACCTTAACAGACCTTGGTAAACCTTAACAGACCTTAGTAGACCTTTGTAGACCTTACTGGACCTTAACAGACCTTGGTAGACCTTAACAGACCTTACTGGACCTTAACAGACCTTGGTAGACCGTAACAGACCTTTGTAGACCTTAACAGACCTTACTGGACCCTAACAGACCTTGGTAAACCTTAACAGACCTTACTGGACCTCAACAGACCTTGCTAGACCTTAACAGACCTTACTGGACCTTAACAGACCTTGGAAGACCTTAACAGACCTTGGCAGACCTTAACAGACCTTACTGGACATTAACAGACCTTGGTAGACCTTAACAGACCTTTGTAGACCTTAACAGACCTTACTGGACCTTAACAGACCTTGGTAGACCTTAACAGACCTTGGTAGACTTTAACAGACAATACTGGACCCTAACAGACCTTGTTAAACTTAAAAGACTTTTGAAGAACTTAACAGACCTTAGTAGACCCTAACAGACTTTTGTAGACCTTAACAGACCTTAGTAGACCTTAACAGACCTTTGTAGACCTTAACAGACCTTACTGGACCTTAACAGACCTTGGTAGACCCTAACAGACCTTAGTAGACCTTAACAGACCTTAGTAGACCTTGGAAGACCTTTACAAACCTTGGTAGACCTTAGTAGACCTTAACAGACCTTACTGGACCCTAAAAGACCTTGTTTAACCTTAACAGACCTTACTGGACTTAAACAGACCTTTGTAGACCTTAACAGAATTTTTTGGACCGCAACAGACCTTGGTAGACCTTAACAGACCTTACTGGACCTTAACAGACCTTGGTAGACCTTAACAGACCTTAGGAGACCTTAACAGACCTTAGTAGACCTTAACAGACCTTTGTAGACCTTAGTAGACCTTAACAGACCTTTGTAGACCTTAACAGACCTTTGTAGACCTTAACAGACATTACTGGACCTTAACAGACCTTGGTAGACCTTAACAGACCTTATTAGACCTTTGTAGACCTTAACAGACCTTACTGGACCTTAACAGACCTTGGTAGACCTTAACAGACCTTAGTAAAACTTAACAGACCTTTGTAGACCCTAACAGACCTTACTGGACATTAACAGACCTTGGTAGACCTTAACAGACCCTATTCGACCTTAACAGACCTTTGTAGACCTTTAAAGACCTTTAAAGACCTTACTGGACCTTAACAGACCTTGTTAGACCTTAACAGACCTTACTGGACCTTAACAGACGTTGGTAGACCTTAACAGACCTTGGTAGACCTTAAAAGACTTTTGTAGACCCTAACAGACCTTACTGGACCTTAACAGACCTTGGTAAACCTTAACAGACATTAGTAGACCTTTGTAGACCTTAACAGACCTTACTGGACCTTAAAAGACCTTGGTAGACCTTGGTAGACCTTAACAGATCTTACTGGACCTTAACAGACCTTGGTAGACCGTAACAGACCTTTGAAGACCTTGACAGACCTTAACAGACCTTACTGGACCCTAACAGACCTTGGTAACCCTTAACAGACCTTACTGGACATCAACAGACCTTGGTAGACCTTAACAGACCTTACTGGATCTTAACAGACCTTGGAAGAACTTAACAGACCTTGGTAGATCTTAACCGACCTTACTGGACATTTACAGACCTTGGTAGACCTTAACAGACCTTTGTAGCACTTAACAGACCTTAATGGACCTTAACAGACCTTGGTAGACCTTAACAGACCCTGGTAGACCTTAACAGACCTTGGTAGACTTTAACAGACAATACTGGACCCTAACAGACCTTGTTAAACTTAACAGACCTTTGTAGACCTTAACAGACCTTAGTGGACCTTAACAGACCTTGGTAGACCTTAGCAGACCTTACTGGACCCTAACAGACCTTGGTAAACCTTACCAGACCTTACTGGACCTTAACAGACCTTTGTAGACCTTAACAGACCTTACTGGACCTCAACAGACATTGGTAGACCTTAACAGACCTTACTGGACGTTAACAGACCTTGATAAACCTTAACAGACCTTAGTAGACCTTAAAAGACCTTAGTAGACCTTAACAGACCTTTGTAGACCTTAACAGAGCTTTGTGAACCTTAACAGATTTTTGTAGACCTTAACAGACCTTGGTAGACCTTAACAGACCTTGGTAGAGCTTAACAGACCTTTGTAGACCTTAACAGACCTTGGTAGACCTTAACAGACCTTACTGGACCTTAACAGACCTTGATAGACCTTAACAGACCTTAGTAGACCTTAACAGACCTTTGTAGACCTTAACAGACCTTACTGGACTTTAACAGACTTTGGTAGACCTTAACAGACCTTACTGGACCTTAACAGACCTTGGAAGACCTTAACAGACTATACTGGACCTTAACAGTCTTTTGTAGAACTTAACAGACCTTAGTAGACCCTAACAGACCTTTGTAGACCTTAACAGACCTTAACAGACCTTAGTAGACCTTTGTAGACCTTTACAGACCTTGGTAGACCTTAACAGACCTTACTGGACCTTAACAGACCTTGGTAGACCTTAACAGACCTTTGTAGACCTTTGTAGACCTTAACAGACCTTACTGGACCCTAACAGACCTTGGTAGACCTTAACAGAATTTACTGGACCTCAACAGACCTTGGTAGACCTTACCAGACCTTACTGGACATTAACAGACCTTGGTAGACCTTAACAGACCTTCGTAGACCTTAAAAGACCTTTAAAGACCTTGGTAGACCTTAACAGACCTTACTGGACCTTACTGGACCTTAACAGACCTTGGTAGACCTTAACAGACCTAAGTAGACCTTAACAGACCTTTGTAGACCTTTGTAGAACTTACCAGACCTTACTGGACCCTAACAGACCTTGGTAGACCTTACCAGACCTTACTGGACATTAACAGACCTTTGTAGACCTTAACAGAGCTTTGTAAACCTTAACAGATTTTTGTAGACCTTAACAGACCTTACTGGACCTTAACAGACCTTGGTATAGCTTAACAGACCTTTGTAGACCTTAACAGACCTTGGTAGACCTTAACAGACCTTACTGGACCTTAACAGACCTTGATAGACCTTAACAGACCTTAGTAGACCCTGACATACCTTAGTAGACCTTAACAGACCTTTGTAGACCTTAACAGACCTTACTGGACCTTAACAGACCTTGGTAGACCTTAGAAGACCTTGGTTGACCTTAACAGACCTTGGTAGACTTTAACAGACCTTATTAGACCTTAACAGACCTTGGTAGACCTTAATGGACCTTAACAGACCTTGGTAGACCTTAAAAGACCTTGGTAGACCTTAACAGACCTTAGTAGACCTAAACAGACCTTGGTAGACCTTAACAGACCTTCGTAGACCTTAAAAGACCTTTAAAGACCTTGTGAGACCTTAACAGACCTTACTGGACCTTAACAGACCTTGGTAGACCTTAACAGACCTTATTAGACCTTAACAGAACTTAGTAGACCTTAACAGACCTTGGTAGACCTTAATGGACCTTAACAGACCTTGGTAGACCTTAACAGATCTTGGTAGACCTTAACAGACCTTAGTAGACCTTAACAGACCTTATTAGACCTTAACAGACCTTAGTAGACCTTAAAAGACCTTGTGAGACCTTAACAGAACCTACAGGACCTTAACAGACCTTAATAGACCTTAACAGACCTTGGAAGACCTTAACAGACCTTAGTAGACCTTAACAGAGCTTGGTAGACCTTAACAGACCTAAGTAGACCTTAAAAGACCTTTAAAGACCTTGTGAGACCTTAACAGAACCTACAGGACCTTAACAGACCTTAATAGACCTTAACAGACCTTGGAAGACCTTAACAGACCTTAGTAGACCTTAACAGAGCTTGGTAGACCTTAACAGACCTAAGTAGACCTTAAAAGACCTTTAAAGACCTTGTGAGACCTTAACAGACCTTACTGGACCTTAACAGACGTTGGTAGACCTTAACAGACCTAAGTAGACCTTAACAGACCTTTGTAGACCTTAACAGACCTTAGTAGACCTTAACAGACCTAAGTAGACCTTAACAGACCTAAGTACACCTTAACAGACCTTTGTAGACCTTAACAGACCTTACTGGACCTTAACAGACCTTGGTAGACCTTAACAGACCTTAGTAAACCTTAACAGACCTTAGTAGACCTTTGTAGACCTTAACAGACCTTGGTAGACCTTAACAAAACTTACTGGACCTTAACAGACCTTGGTAGACCTTAACAGACCTTAGTAGACCTTAACAGACCTTTGTAGAACTGAACAGACCTTACTGGACCCTAACAGACCTTGGTAAACCTTAAAAGACCTTACTGGACTTAAACAGACCTTTGTAGACCTTAAAAGAATTTACTGGACCTCAACAGACCTTGGTAGACCCTAACAGACCTTACTGGACCTTAACAGACCTTGGTAGACCTTAACAGACCTTAGTAGACCTTAACAGACCTTTAAAGACCTTAACAGACCTTTGTAGACCTTAACAGACATTACTGGACCTTACTAGACCTTGGTGGACCTTAACAGACCTTAGTAGACCTTTGTAGACCTTTGTAGACCTTAACAGACCTTACTGGACCTTAACAGACCATGGTAGACCTCAACAGACCTTACTGGACCTTAACAGACCTTGGTAGACCTTAACAGACCTTAGTAGACCTTAACAGACCTTAGTAGACCTTAACAGACCTTTGTAGACCCTAACAGACCTTACTGGACATTAACAGACCTTGGTAGACCTTAACAGACCTTGATCGACCTTAACAGACCTTTGTAGACCTTTAAAGACCTTACTGGACCTTAACAGACCTTGTTAGACCTTAACAGACCTTGTTAGACCTTAACAGACCTTACTGGACCTTAACAGACGTTGGTAGACCTTAACAGACCTTAGTAGACCTTAACAGACTGTTGTAGACCCTAACAGACCTCACTGGACCTTAACAGACCTTGGTAAAACCTTAACAGACATTAATAGACCTTTGTAGACGTTAACAGACCTTGCTGGACCTTAACAGACCTTGGTAGACCTTAACAGATCTTACTGGACCTTAACAGACCTTGGTAGACCGTAACAGACCTTTTTAAACCTTGACAGACCTTAACAGACCTTACTGTACCCTAACAGACCTTGGTAACCATTATAAGACCTTAATGGACATCAACAGACCTTGGTAGACCTTAACAGACCTTACTGGACCTTAACAGACCTTGGAAGACCTTAACAGACCTTTGTAGACCTTAACAGACATTACTGGACCTTACCAGACCTTGGTAGACCTTAACAGACCTTAGTAGACCTTTGTAGACCTTAACAGACCTTACTGGACCTTAACAGACCTTGGTAGACCTTAACAGACCTTAGTAGACCTTAACAGACCTTTGTAGACCCTAACAGACCTTACTGGACAATAACAGACCTTGGTAGACCTTAACAGACCTTAGTCGACCTTAACAGACCTTTGTAGACCTTTAAAGACCTTACTGGACCTTAACAGACCTTGTTAGACCTTAACAGACCTTACTGGACCTTAACAGACGTTGGTAGACCTTAAAAGACCTTAGTAGACCTTAACAGACTGTTGTAGACCCTATCAGACCTTACTGGACCTTAACAGACCTTGGTAAACCTTAACAGACATTAATAGACCTTTGTAGACCTTAACAGACTGTTGTAGACCCTATCAGACCTTACTGGACCTTAACAGACCTTGGTAAACCTTAACAGACATTAATAGACCTTTGTGGACATTAACAGACCTTACTGGACCTTAACAAACCTTGGTAAACCTTAACAGACATTAATAGACCTTTGTAGACCTTAACAGACCTTACTGGACCTTAACAGACCTTGGTAGACCTTAACAGATCTTACTGGACCTTAACAGAACTTGGTAGACCGTAACAGACCTTTGTAGACCTTGACAGACCTTAACAGACCTTACTGTACCCTAACAGACCTTGGTAACCCTTAAAAGACCTTAATGGACATCAACAGACCTTGGTAGACCTTAACAGACCTTACTGGATCTTCACAGCCCTTGGCAGACCTAAACAGAACTTGGTATACCTTAACAGACCTTACTGGACATTAACAGACCTTGGTAGACATAAACAGACCTTTGTTGCCCTTAACAGACCTTACTGGACCTTAACAGACCTTGGTAGACCTTAACAGACCTTGGTAGACCTTAACAGACCTTGGTAGACTTTAACAGACAATACTGGACCCTAACAGACCTTGTTAAACTTAACAGACCTTTGTAGACCTTAACAGACCTTAGTGGACCTTAACAGACCTTGGTAGACATTAACCGACCTTACTGGACCTTAACAGACCTTGGTAGAACTTAACAGACCTTGGTAGACCTTGGTAGACCTTAGCAGACCATACTGGACCCTAACAGACCTTGGTAAACCTCACCAGACCTTACTGGACTTTAACAGACCTTTGTAGACCTTAACAGACCTTACTGGACCTCAACAGAACTTGGTAGACCTTAACAGACCTTACTGGACGTTAACAGATCTTGATAAACCTTAACAGACCTTAGTAGACCTTAAAAGACCTTAGTAGACCTTAACAGACCTTTGTAGACCTTAACAGACCTTTGTAAACCTTAACAGACCTTTGTAGACCTTAACAGACCTTTGTAGACCTTAACAGACCTTACTGGACCTTAACAGACCTTGGTAGAGCTTAACAGACCTTAGTAGACCTTAACAGACCTTGGTAGACCTTAACAGACCTTACTGGACCTTAACAGACCTTGATAGACCTTAACAGACCTTAGTAGACCAAACAGACCTTTGTAGACTTTAACAGACCTTACTGGACTTTAACAGACTTTGGTAGACCTTAACAGACCTTACCGGACCTTAACAGACATTGGAAGACGTTAACAGACTATACTGGACCTTAACAGACTTTTGTAGAACTTAACAGACCTTAGTAGACCCTGACAGACTTTTGTAGACCTTAACAGACCTTAGTAGACCTTAACAGACCTTAACAGACCTTAGTAGACCTTTGTAGACCTTTGTAGACCCTAACAGACCTTGGTAGACCTTAACAGACCTTACTGGACATTAACAGACCTTGGTAGACCTTAACAGACCTTAGTAGACCTTAACAGACCTTTGTAGACCTTTGTAGACCTTAACAGACCTTACTGGACCCTAACAGACCTTGGTAGACCTTAACAGAATTTACTGGACCTCAACAGACCTTGGTAGACCTTACCAGACAATACTGGACATTAACAGACCTTGGTAGACCTAACAGACCTTAGTAGACCTTAACAGACCTTAGTAGACCTTAACAGACCTTTGTAAACCTTAACAGACCTTTGTAGACCTTAACAGACCTTACTGGACCTTAACAGACCTTGGTATAGCTTAACAGAACTTAGTAGACCTTAACAGACCTTTGTGGACCTTAACAGACCTTACTGGACCTTAACATACCTTGGTAGACCTTAAAAGACCTTGGTTGACCTTAACAGACCTTGGTAGACCTTAACAGACCTTAGTAGACCTTAACAGACCTTGGTAGACCTTAATGGACCTTAACAGACCTTGGTAGACCTTAAAAGACCTTGGTAGACCTTAACAGACCTTAGTAGACCTTAAAAGACCTTGGTAGACCTTAACAGACCTTAGTAGACTGTAAAAGACCTTTAAATACCTTTAAAGACCTTTAAAGACCTTACTGGACCTTATCAGACCTTGGTAGACCTTAACAGACCTTAGTAGACCTTACCAGAACGTAGTAGACCTTAACAGACCTTGGTAGACCTAATGGACCTTAACAGACCTTGGTAGACCTTGGTAGACCTTAACAGACCTTGGTAGACCTTAACAGACCTTAGTAGACATTAACAGACCTTATTAGACCTTAACAGACCTTAGTAGACCTTAAAAGACATTTAAAGACCTTGTGAGACCTTAACAGAACTTACTGGTCCTTAACAGACCTTGGTAGACCTTAACAGACCTTCGAAGACCTTAACAGACCTTAGTAGACCTTAACAGACCTTGGTAGACCTTAACAGACCTTTTTAGACCTTAAAAGACCTTTAAAGACCTTGTGAGACCTTAACAGACCTTACTGGACCTTAACAGACCTTGGTAGACCTTAACAGACCTTAACAGAACTTAGTAGACCTTAACAGACCTTACTGGACCTTAACAGACCTTTGTAGACCTTAACAGACCTTAACAGACCTTACTGGACCTTAAAAGACCTTTGTAGACCTTAACAGACCTTACTGGACCTTAACAGAACTTACTGGACCTTAACAGACCTTAATGGACCTTAACAGACATTTGTAGACCTTAACAGACCTTTGTGGACCTTAACAAACCTTACTGGACGTTAACAGACCTTGGTATACATTAAAAGGTAAATGTTTAAAAATAAAAAATTGTAGTGTGTCATGTGGGTAGAACTTGATAAAATAAAATTTGTTTTTGAGAAATTTGATGAAGACTTTTAAAGCTATTAAAGTTTTTAAATAGCTAAATACTTGCAATGCTATTGAGGTTTCTGCTATGCTGAATATTAAGGGGTATTAAAGTCAAGGAGAAAATCAGTTTTTTTTATTAGGTATTGAAAGGTAAAAGTTTAAAAATAAAAATTGTAGTGTGTAATGTGGGGTACACTTGATAAAATAAAACTTGTTTTAAAGAAATTTGAAAAATATTTTAAAAGGTATTGAAGTTTTTAAATAACTAAATACTTGCAATGCTATTGAGGTTTTTGCTATGCTGTATATTTAAATGGTATTAATGTCATGGATAAAATCAGTTTTTTATTAAGTATTAAAAGGTAAAAGTTTAAAAATAAAAATTGTAGTGTTTAATGTGGGTTACACTTGATAAAATAAATCTTGTTTCAGATAAATTTTATGAATATTTTTAAAGCTATTGAAGTCTTTAAATAGCTAAATACTTGCAATGCTATTGAGGTTTTTGCTATGCTGAATATTGCAATGGTATTAAAGTCATGGATGAAATCAGTTTTTTATTAGGTATTAAAAGGTAAAAGTTTAAAATTAAAAATTGTAGTTTGTAATGTGGGTTACACTTGATAAAATAAAACTTGTTTTAAAGAAATGTGAAAAATATTTAAAAAGCTATTGAAGTTTTTAAATAACTAAATACTTTCAATGCTATTGAGGTTCTTGCTATGCTGTATATTTTAATGGTTTTAATGTCATGGATAAAATCAGTTTTTTATTAGGTATTAAAAGGTAAAAGTTTTTTTAAAATATTGTAGTGTGCAAAGTGGGTAGCACTTGATAAAATAAATCTTGTTTTAGAGAAATTTGATACATATTTTAAAAGCTATTGAAGTTTTTAAATAGCTAAATACTTGCAATGCTTTTGAGGTTTTTGCTATGCTGTATATTGCAATGGTATTAATGTCATGGATGAAATCAGTTTTTATTAGATATTGAAAGGTAAAACTTTAAAAATAAAAATTGTAGTGTGTAATGTGGGTAGAACTTGATAAAATAAATCTTGTTTTAGAGAAATTTGATGAATATTTTAAAAGCTATTGAAGTCTTTAAATAGCGAAATACATGCAATGCTATTGAGGTTTTTGCTATGCTGAATATTGCAATGGTATTAAAGTCATTGATGAAATCAGTTTTTTATTAGGTATTAAAAGGTAAAAGTTTAAAATTAAAAATTGTAGTTGGTAATGTGGGTTACACTTGATAAAAAAAAAACTCGTTTTAGAAAAATTTTATAAATATTTTAAAAGCTATTGACGTTTTAAAATAGCTAAATACTTGCAATACTATTGAGGTTTTTGCTATGTTGTATATTTCAATGTTATTAATTTCATGGATAAAATCAGTTTTTTATTAGGTATTGAAAGGTAAAAGTTTAAAAATAGTAATTGTAGTTTGTAATGTGGGTTACACTTGATAAAATAAAACTTGTTTTAAAGAAATGTGAAAAATATTTTAAAAGCTATTGAAGTTTTTAAATAACTAAATACTTTCAATGCTATTGAGGTTCTTGCTATGCTGTATATTTCAATGGTTTTAATGTCATGGATAAAATCAGTTTTTTATTAGGTATTAAAAGGTAAAAGTTTTTTTAAAATATTGTAGTGTGCAAAGTGGGTAGCACTTGATAAAATAAATCTTGTTTTAGAGAAATTTAATACATATTTTAAAAGCTTTTGAAGTTTTTAAATAGCTAAATACTTGCAATGCTATTGAGGTTTTTGCTATGCTGTATATTTCAATGTTATTAATTTCATGGATAAAATCAGTTTTTTATTAGGTATTAAAAGGTAAAAGTTTAAAAATAGTAATTGTAGTGTGTAATGTGGGTTACACTCGATAAAATAAATCTTGTTTTTAAGAAATGTGAAAAATATTTTAAAAGCTATTGAAGTTTTTAAATAACTAAATACTTTCAATGCTATTGAGGTTCTTGCTATGCTGTATATTTCAATGGTTTTAATGTCATGGATAAAATCAGTTTTTTATTAGGTATCAAAAGGTAAAAGTTTTTTTAAAATATTGTAGTGTGCAAAGTGGGTAGCACTTGATAAAATAAATCTTGTTTTAGAGAAATTTGATACATAGTTTAAAAGCTATTGAAGTTTTTAAATAGCTAAATACTTGCAATGCTTTTGAGGTTTTTGCTATGCTGTATATTGCAATGGTATTAATGTCATGGATGAAATCAGTTTTTATTAGATATTGAAAGGTAAAACTTTAAAAATAAGAATTGTAGTGTGTAATGTGGTTAGAACTTAATAAAATAAATCTTGTTTTAGAGAAATTTGATGAATATTTTTAAAGCTATTGAAGTTTTTAAATAGCTAAATACTTGCAATGCCATTGAGGTTTTTGCTATGCTGAATATTGCAATGGTATTAAAGTCATGGATGAAATCAGTTTTTTATTAGGTATTAAAAGGTAAAAGTTTAAAAATAGTAATTGTAGTGTGTAATGTGGGTTACACTCAATAAAATAAATCTTGTTTTTGAGAAATTTGATGAATATTTTAAAAGCTATTGAAGTTTTTAAATAGCTAAATACTTGCAATGCCATTGAGGTTTTTGCTATGCTGAATATTGCAATGGTATTAAAGTCATGGATGAAATCAGTTTTTTATTAGGTATTAAAAGGTAAAAGTTTAAAAATAGTAATTGTAGTGTGTAATGTGGGTTACACTCAATAAAATAAATCTTGTTTTTGAGAAATTTGATGAATATTTTAAAAGCTATTGAAGTTTTTAAATAGCTAAATACTTGCAATGCTATTGAGGTTTTTGCTATGCTGAATTTTTAATGGTATTAAAGTCATGGATAAAATCAGTTTTTTTATTAGGTATTGAATGGTAAAAGTTTAAAAATAAAAATTGTAGTGTGTAATGTGGGTAGAACTTGATAAATTGAATCTTGTTTTAGAGAAATTTGATGAATATTTTTAAAGCTATTGAAGTTTTTAAATAGCTACATACTTGCAATGCTATTAAGGTTTTTGCTATGCTGAATATTAAATGGTATTAAAGTCATGGATGAAATCAGTTTTTTTTAGGTATTAAAAGGTAAAAGTTTAAAATTAAAAATTGTAGTTTGTAATGTGGGTTACAGTTGATAAAATAAAACTTGTTTTAAAGAAATGTGAAAAATATTTTAAAAGCTATTGAAGTTTTTTAATAACTAAATACTTGCAATGCTATTGAGGTTTTTGCTATGCTGTATATTTCAATGGTTTTAATATCATGGATAAAATCAGTTTTTTATTAGGTATTAAAAGGTAAAAGTTTTTTTTTTTAATTGTAGTGTGCAAAGTGGGTAGCACTTGATAAAATAAATCTTGTTTTAGAGAAATTTGATAAATATTTTAAAAGCTATTGAAGTTTTTAAATAGCTAAATACTTGCAATGCTATTGAGGTTTTTGCTATGCTGAATATTGCAATGGTAATAAAGTCATGGATGAAATCAGTTTTTTATTAGGTATTAAAAGGTAAAAGTTTAAAATTAAAAATTGTAGTTTGTAATGTGGGTTACACTTGATAAAATAAAACTTGTTTTAAAGAAATGTGAAAAATATTTGAAAAGCTTTTGAAGTTTTTAAATAACTAAATACTTGCAATGCTATTGAGGTTTTTGCTATGCTGTATATTTCAATGGTTTCAATGTCATGGATAAAATCAGTTTTTATTAGGTATTAAAAGGTAAAAAAAATTTTTTTTTAAATTGTAGTGTGCAAAGTGGGTAGCACTTGATAAAATAAATCTTGCATTAGAGAAATTTGATAAATATTTTAAAAGCTTTTGAAGTTTTTAAATAGCTAAATACTTGCAATGCTATTGAGGTTTTTGCTATGCTGAATATTGCAATGGTATTAAAGTCATGGATGAAATCAGTTTTTTATTAGGTATTAAAAGGTAAAAGTTTAAAAATAGTAATTGTAGTGTGTAATGTGGGTTACACTCAATAAAATAAATCTTGTTTTTGAGAAATTTGATGAATATTTTAAAAGCTATTGAAGTTTTTAAATAACTAAATACTTGCAATGCTATTGAGGTTTTTGCTATGCTGAATTTTTAATGGTATTAAAGTCATGGATAAAATCAGTTTTTTTATTAGGTATTGAATGGTAAAAGTTTAAAAATAAAAATTGTAGTGTGTAATGTGGGTAGAACTTGATAAATTGAATCTTGTTTTAGAGAAATTTGATGAATATTTTTAAAGCTATTGAAGTTTTTAAATAGCTACATACTTGCAATGCTATTAAGGTTTTTGCTATGCTGAATATTAAATGGTATTAAAGTCATGGATGAAATCAGTTTTTTTTAGGTATTAAAAGGTAAAAGTTTAAAATTAAAAATTGTAGTTTGTAATGTGGGTTACAGTTGATAAAATAAAACTTGTTTTAAAGAAATGTGAAAAATATTTTAAAAGCTATTGAAGTTTTTTAATAACTAAATACTTGCAATGCTATTGAGGTTTTTGCTATGCTGTATATTTCAATGGTTTTAATATCATGGATAAAATCAGTTTTTTATTAGGTATTAAAAGGTAAAAGTTTTTTTTTTTAATTGTAGTGTGCAAAGTGGGTAGCACTTGATAAAATAAATCTTGTTTTAGAGAAATTTGATAAATATTTTAAAAGCTATTGAAGTTTTTAAATAGCTAAATACTTGCAATGCTATTGAGGTTTTTGCTATGCTGAATATTGCAATGGTAATAAAGTCATGGATGAAATCAGTTTTTTATTAGGTATTAAAAGGTAAAAGTTTAAAATTAAAAATTGTAGTTTGTAATGTGGGTTACACTTGATAAAATAAAACTTGTTTTAAAGAAATGTGAAAAATATTTGAAAAGCTTTTGAAGTTTTTAAATAACTAAATACTTGCAATGCTATTGAGGTTTTTGCTATGCTGTATATTTCAATGGTTTTAATATCATGGATAAAATCAGTTTTTTATTAGGTATTAAAAGGTAAAAAATTTTTTTTTTTAAATTGTAGTGTGCAAAGTGGGTAGCACTTGATAAAATAAATCTTGCATTAGAGAAATTTGATAAATATTTTAAAAGCTTTTGAAGTTTTTAAATAGCTAAATACTTGCAATGCTATTGAGGTTTTTGCTATGCTGAATATTGCAATGGTATTAAAGTCATGGATGAAATCAGTTTTTTATTAGGTATTAAAAGGTAAAAGTTTAAAATTAAAAATTGTAGTGTGTAATGTGGGTTACACTTGATAAAATAAAACTTGTTTTAGAGAAATGTGAAAAATATTTAAAAAGCTATTGAAGTTTTTAAATAACTAAATACTTGCAATGCTATTGAGGTTTTTGCTATGCTGTATATTTCAATGGTTTTAATGTCATGGATAAAATCAGTTTTTATTAGGTATTAAAAGGTAAAATCTTTTTTTATTAGGTATTGAATGGTAAAAGTTTAAAAATAAAAATTGTAGTGTGTAATGTGGGTAGAACTTGATAAATTGAATCTTGTTTTAGAGAAATTTGATGAATATTTTTAAAGCTATTGAAGTTTTTAAATAGCTACATACTTGCAATGCTATTAAGGTTTTTGCTATGCTGAATATTAAATGGTATTAAAGTCATGGATGAAATCAGTTTTTTTTAGGTATTAAAAGGTAAAAGTTTAAAATTAAAAATTGTAGTTTGTAATGTGGGTTACAGTTGATAAAATAAAACTTGTTTTAAAGAAATGTGAAAAATATTTTAAAAGCTATTGAAGTTTTTTAATAACTAAATACTTGCAATGCTATTGAGGTTTTTGCTATGCTGTATATTTCAATGGTTTTAATATCATGGATAAAATCAGTTTTTTATTAGGTATTAAAAGGTAAAAGTTTTTTTTTTTAATTGTAGTGTGCAAAGTGGGTAGCACTTGATAAAATAAATCTTGTTTTAGAGAAATTTGATAAATATTTTAAAAGCTATTGAAGTTTTTAAATAGCTAAATACTTGCAATGCTATTGAGGTTTTTGCTATGCTGAATATTGCAATGGTAATAAAGTCATGGATGAAATCAGTTTTTTATTAGGTATTAAAAGGTAAAAGTTTAAAATTAAAAATTGTAGTTTGTAATGTGGGTTACACTTGATAAAATAAAACTTGTTTTAAAGAAATGTGAAAAATATTTGAAAAGCTTTTGAAGTTTTTAAATAACTAAATACTTGCAATGTATTTGATAAAAAAAAATTGTAGTGTTTAATGTGGGTTACACTTGATAAAATAAATCTTGTTTCAGAGAAATTTGATACAATTTTTAAAAGCTATTGAATTTTTTAAATTGCTAAATACTTGCAATGCTATTGAGGTTTTTGCTATGCTGAATATTGCAATAGTATTAAAGTCATGGATGAAATCAGTTTTTTATTAGGTATTAAAAGGTAAAAGTTTAAAATTAAAAATTGTAGTTTGTAATGTGGGTTACACTTGATAAAATAAATCTTGTTTCAGAGAAATTTGATAAAATTTTTAAAAGCTATTGAATTTTTTAAATTGCTAAATACTTGCAATGCTATTGAGGTTTTTGCTATGCTGTATATTTCAATGGTTTTAATGTCATGGATAAAATCAGTTTTTTATTAGGTATTAAAAGGTAAAAGTTTAAAATTAAAAATTGTAGTTTGTAATGTGGGTTACACTTGATAAAATAAAACTTGTTTTAAAGAAATGTGAAAAATATTTGAAAAGCTTTTGAAGTTTTTAAATAACTAAATACTTGCAATGTATTTGATAAAAAAAAATTGTAGTGTTTAATGTGGGTTACACTTGATAAAATAAATCTTGTTTCAGAGAAATTTGATACAATTTTTAAAAGCTATTGAATTTTTTAAATTGCTAAATACTTGCAATGCTATTGAGGTTTTTGCTATGCTGAATATTGCAATAGTATTAAAGTCATGGATGAAATCAGTTTTTTATTAGGTATTAAAAGGTAAAAGTTTAAAATTAAAAATTGTAGTTTGTAATGTGGGTTACACTTGATAAAATAAATCTTGTTTCAGAGAAATTTGATAAAATTTTTAAAAGCTATTGAATTTTTTAAATTGCTAAATACTTGCAATGCTATTGAGGTTTTTGCTATGCTGAATATTGCAATGGTATTAAGGTCATGGATGAAATCAGTTTTTTATTAGGTATTAAAAGGTAAAAGTTTAAAATTAAAAATTGTAGTGTGTAATGTGGGTTACACTTGATAAAAAAAAACTTGTTTTAAAGAAATGTGAAAAATATTTAAAAAGCTATTGAAGTTTTTAAATAACTAAATACTTGCAATGCTATTGAGGTTTTTGCTATGCTGTATATTTCAATGGTTTTAATGTCATGGATAAAATCAGTTTTTATTAGGTATTAAAAGGTAAAATCTTTTTTTTTTTAATTGTAGTGTGCAAAGTGGGTAGCACTTGAGAAAATAAATCTTGTTTTAGAGAAATTTGATAAATATTTTAAAAGCTATTGAAGTTTTTAAATAGCTAAATACTTGCAATGCTATTGAGGTTTTTGCTATGCTGAATATTGCAATGGTATTAAAGTCATGGATGAAATCAGTTTTTATTAGATATTGAAAGGTAAAAGTTTAAAAATAAAAATTGTAGTGTGTAATGTGGGTAGAACTTGATAAAATAAATCTTGTTTTAGAGAAATTTGATGAATATTTTTAAAGCTTTTGAAGTTTTTAAATAACTAAATACTTGCAATGCTATTGAGGTTTTTGCTATGCTGTTTATTTAAATGGTATTAATATCATGGATAAAATCAGTTTTTTATTAGGTATTAAAAGGTAAAAGTTTAAAAATAAAAATTGTAGTGTTTAATGTGGGTTACACTTGATAAAATAAATCTTGTTTCAGAGAAATTTGATGAAATTTTTAAAAGCTATTGAATTTTTTAAATGGCTAAATACTAGCAATGTTATTGAGGTTTTTGCTATGCTGAATATTAAATGGTATTTAAGTCATGGATAAAATCAGTTTTTTATTAGGTATTAACAGATCTTACTGGACCCTAACAGACCATTGTAGACCTTAACAGACCTTAGTTGTTTTAACAGACCTTACTGGACCTTAACAGACCTTGCTGGACCTTAACAGACCTTACTGGACCTTAACAGACCTTGGTAGACCTTAACAGACCTTGGTGGACCTTAACAGACCTTAGTGGACCTTAAAAGATCTTGGTAGACCTTAACAGACCTTACTGGACCCTAACAGACCTTAATAGACCTTAACAGACCTTAGTAGACCTTAGCAGACCTTTGTAGACCTTAACAGATCTTAAAAGACCTTAACAGACCTTAGTAGAACTTAACAGACCTTAGTAGACCTAAGTAGACCTTAACAGACCTTGGTAGACCTTAACAGACCTTGTTAGACCTTAACAGACCTTAATGGACCTTAACAGACCTTGGAGGACCTTAACAGACCTTACTGGACCTTAACAGACCTTGGTAGACCCTAACAGACCTCACTTGACCTCAACAGACCTTTGTAGACCTTAACAGACCTTACTGGACCTTAACAGACAATGGTAGACCTTAATAGACCTTACTGGACCTTAACAGACCTTGGTAGACAGTAACATACCTTTGTAGACCTTAACAGATGTTAACAGACCTTACTGGACCTTAAATCAGAATCAGAATCAGAATACTTTATTGATCCCCGAGGGGAAATTTCAGATGTTACAGTTGCTCAGATTGTATATATGTATTAAGAATATTAAAAGGTAAGAATATATTAAAAAGTAAAGTAAAGTAAAAATGCTCTTAAAATAAAGTGGCAAAACGCTCTTAAAATACACTTAAAACGCTCTTAAAATAAAGTGGCAGATGCAGTGGTGACATATATTGCACTATTTATGATACAACTATCATATTGCACGTATTGTAAGGTCTATTACTTAAGTGAGGAGTTATAAAGTTTGATGGCCACAGGCAGGAATGACCTCCTGTGGCGCTCCGTGGTGCTTTTGGGTGGAATGAGTCTTTGACTGAACGTGCTTCTGCGTCTTTCCAGTGTGTTGTACAGCGGGTGAGAGGTATTGTCCATAATGGACTTCAGCTTAGACAGCATCCTCCTCTCTGACACTGTCGTCAGCGAGTCCAGCTCCACACCCACCACATCACTGGCCTTACGGATCAGTTTGTTCAGTCTGTTGGCATCTGCCACCTTCAGCCTGCTGCCCCAGCATGCAACTGCATAAAGGATAGCACTCGCCACCACAGACTCATAAAAGATCTTTAGCATAGTCCTGCAGATGTTGAAAGACCTTAGCCGTCTTAAAAAGTAGAGACGACTTTGGCCCTTCCTGTAGAGGGTTTCCGTGTTTTTACTCCAGTCCAGTTTATTGTCTATGTACACTCCCAGGTATTTGTAGTCCTCAACAGTGTCCACACTGACCCCATTGATGGACACAGGGGTCACCGGTGCCTTTTTTCTTCTCATGTCCACAACCAGCTCTTTTGTCTTTGTCACATTAAGCTGTAGATGGTTCAGCTCGCACCATGTGACAAAGTCCTTCACCGTAGCCCTGTACTCGTCCTCATCACCCTTGCTGATACATCCAACTATCGCTGAGTCATCAGAAAATTTCTGAAGGTGGCAGGTCTCAGTCCGATAGCTGAAGTCCGTGGTGTAGAGGGTGAAGAGGAAGGGAGAGAGAACAGTTCCCTGTGGTGTTCCGGTGTTGCTGATCACTCTGTCCGACACACCGTGCTGCAGGCGCACGTACTGAGGTCTGCCGGTCAGGTAGTCTGTAATCCAGGACACGAGGGGGGTGTCCACCTGCATCGCTGTCAGCTTCTCACCCAGAAGAGCCGGATGAATTGTGTTGAATGCACTGGAGAAGTCAAAAAACATGATCCTCACCGTGCTGGCTGGCTTGTCTAGGTGAGTATAGACTCGGTCAAGCAGGTAGATGATGGCGTCCTCAACTCCCAGACGTGGCAGGTAGGCGAACTGGAGTGGGTCTAGAAGTGGCTGGACTATGGGTCGGAGCTGGTCCAGGACTAGCCTCTCCATGGTCTTCATGATGTGGGACGTCAGTGCTACTGGTCTGTAGTCCTTGACGTCACTAGGGCGCGGCGTCTTCGGAATAGGAACGATGCAGGACGTTTTCCACAACACGGGGACACGCTGGAGACACGCTTAACAGACCTTTATAGACCTTAACAGACCTTACTGGACCTTTACAGACCTTACAGGACCTTAACAGACCATACTGGACCTTAACAGACCTTGGAATAACTTAACAGACCTTGGTAGACCTTAACAGACCTAATGGACCTTATCAGACCTTTGTAGACCTTAACAGACCTTAAAAGACCTTAACAGACCTTTAAAGACCTTAACAGACCTTAACAGACCTTTGTAGACCTTAACTGACCTTACTGGACCTTAACAGACCTTGGTAGACCTTAACAGAACTTAGTAGACCTTAAAAGACATTTGTAGACCTTAAAAGACCTTATCAGACCTTATCAGACCTTGGTAGACCTTAACAGATCTTAGTAGACCTTACCAGACCTTGGTAGACCTTAACAGACCTTTGTAGACCTTAACAGACCTTACTGGACCTTAACAGACCTTGGTAGACCTTAACAGACCTTACTGGACCCTAACAGACCTTTGTAGACCTTAACAGTCCTTAGTGGACCTTAACAGACCTTACTGGACCTTAACAGACCTTGGTAGACCTTAACAGACCTTGGTAGACCTTAACAGACCTTAATGGACCTTAACAGACCTTGGTAGACCTTAACAGACCTTACTAGACCTTAACAGACCTTGGTAGACCCTAACAGATCTTGGTAGACCTTAACAGACCTTAGTAGAACTTAACAGACCTTAGTAGACCTAAATAGACCTTAACAGACCTTGGTAGACCTTAACAGACCTTGGTGGACCTTAACAGACCTTAGTAGACCTTAACAGACCTTACTGGACCTTAACAGAGCTTGGAAGACCTTAACAGATTTTACTGGACCTTAACAGACCTTGGTAGACCCTAACAGACCTCACTTGACCTCAACAGACCTTTGTAGACCTTAACAGACCTTACTGGACCTTAACAGACCTTAGTAGACCTTAAAAGACATTTGTAGACCTTAAAAGACCTTATCGGACCTTATCAGACCTTGGTAGACCTTAACAGACCTTAGTAGACATTAACAGACCTTGGTAGACCTTAACAGACCTTAACAGACCTTGGAAGACCTTAACAGACCTTTGTAGACCTTAACAGACCTTACTGGACCTTAACAGACCTTGGTAGACCTTCACAGACCTTACTAGACCCTAACAGACCTTTATAGACCTTAACAGACCTTAGTGGACCTTAACAGACCTTAGTGGACCTTAACAGACCTTGGTAGACCTTAACAGACCTTGGTAGACCTTAACAGACCTTAATGGACCTTAACAGACCTTGGTAGACCTTAACAGACCTTACTAGAACTTAACAGACCTTGGTAGACCTTAACAGATCTTGGTAGACCTTAACAGACCTTAGTAGAACTTAACAGACCTTAGTAGACCTAAATAGACCTTAACAGACCTTGGTAGACCTTAACAGACCTTGTTGGACCTTAACAGAGCTTGGAAGACCTTAACAGATCTTACTGGACCTTAACAGACCTTGGTAGACCCTAACAGACCTCACTTGACCTCAACAGACCTTTGTAGACCTTAACAGACCTTACTATACCTTAACAGACAATGGTAGACCTTAATAGACCTTACTGGACCTTAACAGTCCTTAGTAGACCTTACTGGACCTTAACAGACCTTGGTAGACCCTAACAGAACTTACTGGACCTTAACAGACCTATGTAGACCTTAACAGACCTTACTGGACCCTAACAGACCTTAGTAGACCTTGACAGACGTTACTGGACCTTAACAGACCTTGGTAGACCTTAACAGACCTTAGTAGACCTTAACAGATCTTTATAGACCTTTGTAGACCTTAACAGACCTTACTGGACCATAACAGACCTTACTGGACCTTAACAGATCTTGGTAGACCTTAACAGACCTTACTGGACCTTAAAAGACCTTGGTTGACGCTAACAGACCTTGGTAGACCTTAACAGACCTTTGTAGAACTTAACAGACCTTGGTAGACCTCAACAGACCTTGGTAGACCCTAAAAGACCTTTGTAGACCTTAACAGACCTTACTAGACCTCAAAAGACATTGGTAGACCTTAAAAGACCTTACTGGACCTTAACAGACCTTAGTGGACCTCAACAGACCTTAGTGGACCTTAACAGACCTTAGTGGACCTTAACAGACTTTTGTAGACATTAACAGACTTTTGTAGACCTTAACAGACCTTTGTAGACACTAACAGACCTTGATAGACCTTAACAGACCTTGGTAGACCCTAACAGACCTTTGTAGACCTTAACAGACCTTACTAGACCTCAAAAGACCTTGGTAGACCTTAAAAGACCTTACTGGACCTTAACAGACTTTAGTGGACCTTAACAGACCTTTGTAGACCCTAACAGACACTACTGGACCTTTGTAGATTTTAAAAGACCTTAGTAGACCTTAACTGACCTTTCTGGACCTTTGTAGACCTTAACAGACCTTAGTAGACATTAACAGACCTTTGTAGACCTTAACAGACCTATGTAGACCTTAACAGACCTTGGAAGACCTTAACAGACCTTGGAAGACCTTAACAGACCTTACTGGACCTTAACAGACCTTGGAAGACCTTAACAGACCTTGGAAGACCTTAACAGACCTTACTGGACCTTACTGGACCTTAACAGACCTTGGTAGACCTTAACAGACCTTAAAAGACCTTTGTAGACCTTAACAGACCTTACTGGACCTTAACAGACCTTGGTAGACCTTAACAGACCTTACTGTACTTTAACAGACCTTGGTAGACCCTAACAGACCTTGGTAGACCTTAACAGACCTTTGTAGACCTTAACAGAGCTTGGTAGACCTTAACAGACCTTGGTAGACCTTAACAGACCTTAACAGACTTTACTGGACCTTAACAGACCTTAGTAGACCTTAACAGACCTTAACAGACCTTAGTGGACCTTAACAGACTTTTGTAGACCTTAACAGACCTTTGTAGACCTTAGCAGACCTTAACAGACCCTACTGGACCTCTGTAGACCTTAACAGACCTTAGTAGACCTTAACAGACCTTTGTCGACCTTAACAGACCTTTGTAGACCTTAACAGACCTTTGTAGACCTTAACAGACCTTTGTAGTCCTTAACAGACCTTACTAGACCTTAACAGACCTTACTGGACATTAACAGACCTTAGTAGACCCTAACAGACTTTTGTAGACCTTAACAGTCCTTTGTAGACCTTAACAGACCTTTGTAGACCTTAACAGACCTTACTGGACCTTAACAGAACTTGGTAGACCTTAGCAGACCTTACTGGACCTTAACAGACCTTGGTAGACCTAAACAGACCTTTGTAGACCTTAAAAGACCTTACTGGACCTTAACAGACCTTGGTAGACCCTAACAGACCTTGGTAGACCCTAACAGAATTTTGTAGACCTTAACAGACCTTAATAGACCTCATAAGACCTTAATAGACCTTAAAGGACCTTACTGGAACTTAACAGACCTTACTGGACCTTAACAGACCTTAGTGGACCTTAAAAGACCTTAGTGGACCTTAACAGACTTTTGTAGACCTTAACAGACCTTTGTAGACCTTAAAAGACCTTTGTAGACCTTAACAGACCTTGGTAGACCTTAACAGTCCTTGGTAGACCCTAACAGACCTTTGTAAACCTTAACAGACCTTACTAGACCTCAAAAGACCTTACTGGACCTTAACAGACCTTAGTGGACCTTAAAAGACCTTAGTGGACCTTAACAGACCTTAGAGGACCTTAAAATAACTTAGTGGACCTTAACAGACCTTGGTGGACCTTAAAAGACGTTAGTGGACCTTAACAGATCTTAGTGGACCTTAACAGACATTTGTAAACCTAAACAGACCTTACTGGACCTTTGTAGACCTTAACAGACCTTAGTAGACCTTAACAGACCTTAGTGGACCTTTGTAGACCTTATCAGACCTTAGTAGACCTTAACAGACCTTTGAAGACCTTAACAGACCTTTGTAGACCTTAACAGACCTTGGTAGACCTTAACAGACCTTACTGGACCTTACTGGACCTTAACAGACCTTGGTAGACCTTAACAGACCTTACTGGACCTTAACAGACCTTTGTAGTCCTTAACAGACCTTACTGGACCTTAACATACCTTACTGGACATCAACAGACCTTACTGGACATCAACAGACTTTTGTAGACCTTAACAGTCCTTTGTAGACCTTAACAGACCTTAAAGGACCTTAACAGAACTTGGTAGACCTTAACAGACCTTACTGGACCTTAACAGACCTTGGTAGACCTTAACAGACGTTACTGGACCTTAACAGACCTTGGTAGACCTTAACAGACCTTAGTAGACCTTAACAGATCTTTATAGACCTTTGTAGACCTTAACAGACCTTACTGGACCATAACAGACCTTACTGGACCTTAACAGACCTTGGTAGACCTTAACAGACCTTACTGGACCTTAAAAGACCTTGGTTGACGCTAACAGACCTTGGTAGACCTTAACAGACCTTTGTAGAACTTAACAGACCTTGGTAGACCTCAACAGACCTTGGTAGACCCTAAAAGACCTTTGTAGACCTTAACAGACCTTACTAGACCTCAAAAGACATTGGTAGACCTTAAAAGACCTTACTGGACCTTAACAGACCTTAGTGGACCTCAACAGACCTTAGTGGACCTTAACAGACCTTAGTGGACCTTAACAGACTTTTGTAGACATTAACAGACTTTTGTAGACCTTAACAGACCTTTGTAGACATTAACAGACCTTGGTAGACCCTAACAGACCTTTGTAGACCTTAACAGACCTTACTAGACCTCAAAAGACCTTGGTAGACCTTAAAAGACCTTACTGGACCTTAACAGACCTTTGTAGACCCTAACAGACACTACTGGACCTTTGTAGATTTTAAAAGACCTTAGTAGACCTTAACTGACCTTTCTGGACCTTTGTAGACCTTAACAGACCTTAGTAGACATTAACAGACCTTTGTAGACCTTAACAGACCTATGTAGACCTTAACAGACCTTGGAAGACCTTAACAGACCTTGGAAGACCTTAACAGACCTTACTGGACCTTAACAGACCTTGGAAGACCTTAACAGACCTTGGAAGACCTTAACAGACCTTGGAAGACCTTAACAGACCTTACTGGACCTTAACAGACCTTACTGGACCTTATCAGACCTTGGTAGACCTTAACAGACCTTAACAGACCTTTGTAGACCTTAACAGACCTTGCTGGACCTTAACAGACCTTGGTAGACCTTAACAGACCTTACTGGACCTTAACAGACCTTGGTAGACCTTAACAGACCTTGGTAGACCTTAACAGACCTTTGTAGACCTTAACAGAGCTTGGTAGACCTTAACAGACCTTTGTAGACCTTAACAGACCTTAACAGACTTTACTGGATCTTAACAGACCTTAGTAGACCTTAACAGACCTTAACAGACCTTAGTGGACCTTAACAGACTTTTGTAGACCTTAACAGACCTTTGTAGACCTTAGCAGACCTTAACAGACCCTACTGGACCTCTGTAGACCTTAACAGACCTTAGTAGACCTTAACAGACCTTTGTAGACCTTAACAGACCTTTGTAGACCTTAACAGACCTTTGTAGACCTTAACAGACCTTTGTAGTCCTTAACAGACCTTACTAGACCTTAACAGACCTTACTGGACATTAACAGACCTTAGTAGACCCTAACAGACGTTTGTAGACCTTAACAGTCCTTTGTAGACCTTAACAGACCTTTGTAGACCTTAACAGACCTTACTGGACCTTAACAGAACTTGGTAGACCTTAGCAGACCTTACTGGACCTTAACAGACCTTGGTAGACCTAAACAGACCTTTGTAGACCTTAAAAGACCTTACTGGACCTTAACAGACCTTGGTAGACCCTAACAGACCTTGGTAGACCCTTACAGAATTTTGTAGACCTTAACAGACCTTAATAGACCTCATAAGACCTTAATAGACCTTAAAGGACCTTACTGGAACTTAACAGACCTTACTGGACCTTAACAGACCTTAGTGGACCTTAAAAGACCTTAGTGGACCTTAACAGACTTTTGTAGACCTTAACAGTCCTTTGTAGACCTTAAAAGACCTTTGTAGACCTTAACAGACCTTGGTAGACCTTAACAGTCCTTGGTAGACACTAACAGACCTTTGTAAACCTTAACAGACCTTACTAGACCTCAAAAGACCTTACTGGACCTTAACAGACCTTAGTGGACCTTAAAAGACCTTAGTGGACCTTAACAGACCTTAGAGGACCTTAAAAGAACTTAGTGGACCTTAACAGACCTTGGTGGACCTTAAAAGACGTTAGTGGACCTTAACAGATCTTAGTGGACCTTAACAGACATTTGTAGACCTAAACAGACCTTACTGGACCTTTGTAGACCTTAACAGACCTTAGTAGACCTTAACAGACCTTAGTGGACCTTTGTAGACCTTATCAGACCTTAGTAGACCTTAACAGACCTTTGAAGACCTTAACAGACCTTTGTAGACCTTAACAGACCTTGGTAGACCTTAACAGACCTTACTGGACCTTACTGGACCTTAACAGACCTTGGTAGACCTTAACAGACCTTACTGGACCTTAACAGACCTTTGTAGTCCTTAACAGACCTTACTGGACCTTAACATACCTTACTGGACATTAACAGACCTTACTGGACATCAACAGACTTTTGTAGACCTTAACAGTCCTTTGTAGACCTTAACAGACCTTAAAGGACCTTAACAGAACTTGGTAGACCTTAACAGACCTTACTGGACCTTAACAGACCTTGGTAGACCTTAACAGACGTTACTGGACCTTAACAGACCTTGGTAGACCTTAACAGACCTTAGTAGACCTTAACAGATCTTTATAGACCTTTGTAGACCTTAACAGACCTTACTGGACCATAACAGACCTTACTGGACCTTAACAGACCTTGGTAGACCTTAACAGACCTTACTGGACCTTAAAAGACCTTGGTTGACGCTAACAGACCTTGGTAGACCTTAACAGACCTTTGTAGAACTTAACAGACCTTGGTAGACCTCAACAGACCTTGGTAGACCCTAAAAGACCTTTGTAGACCTTAACAGACCTTACTGGACCTTAACAGACCTTAGTGGACCTCAACAGACCTTAGTGGACCTTAACAGACCTTAGTGGACCTTAACAGACTTTTGTAGACATTAACAGACTTTTGTAGACCTTAACAGACCTTTGTAGACACTAACAGACCTTGGTAGACCTTAACAGACCTTGGTAGACCCTAACAGACCTTTGTAGACCTTAACAGACCTTACTAGACCTCAAAAGACCTTGGTAGACCTTAAAAGAACTTACTGGACCTTAACAGACTTTAGTGGACCTTAACAGACCTTTGTAGACCCTAACAGACACTACTGGACCTTTGTAGATTTTAAAAGACCTTAGTAGACCTTAACTGACCTTTCTGGACCTTTGTAGACCTTAACAGACCTTAGTAGACATTAACAGACCTTTGTAGACCTTAACAGACCTATGTAGACCTTAACAGACCTTGGAAGACCTTAACAGACCTTGGAAGACCTTAACAGACCTTACTGGAACTTAACAGACCTTGGAAGACCTTAACAGACCTTGGAAGACCTTAACAGACCTTACTGGACCTTAACAGACCTTACTGGACCTTAACAGACCTTGGTAGACCTTAACAGACCTTAACAGACCTTTGTAGACCTTTGTAGACCTTAACAGACCTATGTAGACCTTAACAGACCTTGGAAGACCTTAACAGACCTTGGAAGACCTTAACAGACCTTACTGGAACTTAACAGACCTTGGAAGACCTTAACAGACCTTACTGGACCTTAACAGACCTTACTGGACCTTAACAGACCTTGGTAGACCTTAACAGACCTTAACAGACCTTTGTAGACACTAACAGACCTTGGTAGACCTTAACAGACCTTGGTAGACCCTAACAGACCTTTGTAGACCTTAACAGACCTTACTAGACCTCAAAAGACCTTGGTAGACCTTAACAGACCTTAGTAGACCTTAACAGACCTTAGTAGACCTTAACAGACCTTTGTAGACCTTAACAGACCTTTGTAGAGCTTAACAGACATTACTGGACCTTAACAGACCTTGGTAGACCTTAACAGACCTTAGTAGACCTTAACAGACCTCAGTAGACCTTTGTAGACCTTAACAGACCTTACTGGACCTTAACAGACCTTGGTAGACCTTAACAGACCTTAGTAGACCTTAACAGACCTCAGTAGACCTTAACAGACCTTTGTAGACCCTAACAGACCTTTCTGGACCTTAACAGACCTTGGTAGAGCCTAACAGACCTTAGTCGACCTTAATAGACCTTTGTAGACCTTTAAAGATCTTACTGGACCTTAACAGACCTTGTTAGACCTTAACAGACCTTACTGGACCTTAACAGTCCTTGGTAAACCTTAACAGACCTTAGTAGACATTTGTAGACCTTAACAGACCTTACTGGACCCCAACAGACCTTGGTAACCCTTAACAGACCTTACTGGACATCAACAGACCTTGGTAGACCCTAACAGACCTTACTGGATCTTAACAGACCTTGGAAGACCTTAACAGACCTTGGTAGACCTTAACAGACTTTACTGGAAATTAACAGACCTTGGTAAACCTTAACAGACCTCAGTAGACCTTTGTAGACCTTAACAGACCTTACTGGACCTTAACAGACCTTGGTAGACCTTAACAGACCTTAATAGACCTTAACAGACCTCAGTAGACCTTAACAGACCTTTGTAGACCCTAACATACCTTTCTGGACCTTAACAGACCTTGGTAGAGCTTAACAGACCTTAGTCGACCTTAATAGACCTTTGTAGACCTTTAAAGACTTTACTGGACCTTAACAGACCTTGTTAGACCTTAACAGACCTTACTGGACCTTAACAGACCTTGGTAAACCTTAACATACCTTAGTAGACTTTTGTAGACCTTAACAGACCTTACTGGACCCCAACAGACCTTGGTAACCCTTAACAGACCTTACTGGACATCAACAGACCTTGGTAGACCCTAACAGACCTTACTGGATCTTAACAGACCTTGGAAGACCTTAACAGACCTTCGTAGACCTTAACAGACTTTACTGGAAATTAACAGACCTTGGTAAACCTTAACAGACCTTAGTAGACTTTTGTAGACCTTAACAGACCTTACTGGACCCTAACAGACCTTGGTAACCCTTAACAGACCTTACTGGACATCAACAGACCTTGGTAGACCCTAACAGACCTTACTGGATCTTAACAGACCTTGGAATACCTTAACAGACCTTGGTAGACCTTAACAGACCTTACTGGACATTAACAGACCTTGGTAGACCTTAACAGACATTTGTAGCCCTTAACAGACCTTACTGGACCTTAACAGACCTTGGTAGACCTTAACAGACCTTGGTAGACTTTAACAGACAATACTGGACCCTAACAGACCTTGTTAAACTTAACAGGCCTTTGTAGACCTTAACAGACCTTAGTGGACCTTAACAGACCTTGGTAGACATTAACAGACCTTAGTAGACCTTAACAGACCTTGGTAGAACTTAACAGACCTTGGTAGACCTTGGTAGACCTTAGCAGACCTTACTGGACCCTAACAGACCTTGGTAAACCTTACCAGACCTTACTGGACCTTAACAGACCTTTGTAGACCTTAACAGACCTTACTGGACCTCAACAGACCTTGGTAGACCTTAACAGACCTTACTGGACCTTAACAGACCTTGATAAACCTTAACAGACCTTAGTAGACCTTAAAATACCTTAGTAGACCTTAACAGACCTTTGTAGACCTTAACAGACTTTTGTAAACCTTAACAGACCTTTGTAGACCTTAACAGACCTTACTGGACCTCAACAGACCTTGGTAGACCTTAACAGACCTTACTGGACCTTAACAGACCTTGATGAACCTTAACAGACCTTACTGGACTTTAACAGACTTTGGTAGACCTTAACAGACCTTACTGGACCTTAACAGACCTTGGAAGACCTTAACAGACTATACTGGACCTTAACAGACTTTTGTAGAACTTAACAGACCTTAGTAGACCCTAACAGACTTTTGTAGACCTTAACAGACCTTAGAAGACCTTAACAGACCTTAACAGACCTTAACAGACCTTAACAGACCTTAACAGACCTAAGTAGACCTTAACAGAACTTAACAGACCTTGGTAGACCTTAACAGACCTTAGTAGACCTTAACAGACCTTTGTAGACCTTTGTAGACCTTAACAGACCTTGGTAGACCCTAACAGAACCAACTGGACCTTAACAGACCTTGGTAGACCTTAACAGACCTTAGTAGACCTTTACAGACCTTTGTAGACCTTAACAGACCTTACTGGACCCTAACAGACCTTGGTAAACCTTAACAGACCTTACTGGACTTAAACAGACCTTTGTAGACCTTAACAGAATTTACTGAACCTCAACAGAACTTGGTAGACCTTAACAGACCTTACTGGACCTTAACAGACCTTGGTAGACCTTAACAGACCTTTGTAGATCTTAACAGACCTTTGTAGACCTTAACAGACATTACTGGACCTTAACAGACCTTGGTAGACCTTAACAGACGTTAGTAGACCTTTGTAGACCTTAACAGACCTTACTGGACCTTAACAGACCTTGGTAGACCTTCACAGACCTTACTGGACCTTAACAGACCATGGTAGACCTTAACAGACCTTACTGGACCTTAACAGACGTTGGTAGACCTTAACAGACCTTTGTGGACCCTAACAGACCTTACAGATCCTTAACAGACCTTGGTAGACCTTAACAGACCATAGTAGACCTTTGTAGACCTTAACAGACCTTACTGGACCTTAACAGACCTTGGTACACCTTAACAGACCTTGGTAGACCTTAACAGACCTTAGTAGACCTTAACAGACCTTTGTAGATCTTAACAGACCTTTGTAGATCTTAACAGACCTTACTGGACCTTAACAGACCTTGGTAGACCTTAACAGACCTTAGTAGACCTTAACAGACCTTAGTACACCTTAGTAGACCTTAACAGACCTTTGTAGACCCTAACAGACCTAACTGGACCTTAACAGACCTTGGTAGACCTTAACAGACCTTTTCGACCTTAACAGACCTTAGTAGACCTTAAAATACCTTAGTAGACCTTTACTGACCTTTGTAGACCTTACTGGACGTTAACAGACCTTGGTAGAGCTTAACAGACCTTTGTAGACCTTAACAGACCTTAATGGACCTTAACAGACAGTGGTAGACCTTAACAGACCTTGAAAGATCTTAACAGACCTTGGTAGACTTTAACAGACCTTACTGGACCTTAACAGACCTTGGTAGACCTTAACAGACCTTACTGGACCTTAACAGACCTTGATAGACCTTAACAGACCTTAGTAGACCCTAACAGACCTTAGTAGACAATAACAGACCTTTGTAGACCTTAACAGACCTTACTGGACCTTAACAGACTTTGGTAGACCTTAACAGACCTTACTGGACCTTAACAGACCTTGGAAGACCTTAACAGACTTTTGTAGCACTTAACAGACCTTAGTAGACCCTAACAGACTTTTGTAGACCTTAACAGACCTTAGTAGACCTTAGTAGACCTTAACAGACCTAAGTAGACCTTATCAGACCTTTGTAGACCTTAACAGACCTTACTGGACCTTAACAGACATTGGTAGACCTTAACAGACCTTAGTATACCTTAAAAGACCTTAGTAGACCTTTGTAGACTCTAACAGACCTTGGTAGACCTTAACAGAACTTACTGGACCTTAACAGACCTTGGTAGACCTTAACAGACCTTAGTAGACCTTAACAGACCTTTGTAGACCTTAACAGACCTTACTGGACCCTAACAGACCTTGGTAAACCTTAACAGACCTTACTGGACTTAAACAGACCTTTGTAGACCTTAACAGAATTTAATGGACCTCAACAGACCTTGGTAGACCTTAACAGACCTTACTGGACCTTAACAGACCTTGGTAGACCTTAACAGACCTTAGTAGACCTTAACAGACCTTAGTAGACCTTAAAATACCTTTGTAGACCTTAACAGACCTTAGTAGACCTTAACAGACATTACTGGACCTTAACAGACCTTGGTAGACCTTAACAGACCTTAGTAGACCTTTGTAGACCTTAACAGACCTTACTGGACCTTAACAGACCTTAGTAGACCTTAACAGACCTTTGTAGACCCTAACAGACCTTACTGGACCTTAACAGACCTTGGAAGACCTTAACATACCTTAGTCGACCTTAACAGACCTTTGTAGACCTTAAAAGACCCTACTGGACCTAAACAGACTTTGTTAGACCTTAACAGAACTTACTGGACCTTAACAGACCTTGGTAGACCTTAACAGACCTTACTGGACCTTAACAGACCAAGGTAAACCTAAACAGACCTTAGTAAACCTTTGTTGACCTTAACAGACCTTGCTGGACCTTAACAGACCTTGGTAGACCTTAACAGACCTTACTGGACCTTAACAGACCTTGGTAGACCGTAACAGACCTTTGGAGACCTTAACAGACCTTACTGGACCTTAACAGACCTTGGTAGACCTTATCAGACCTTACTGGACATTAACAGACCTTGGTAGACCTTAACACACCTTAGTAGACCTTTGTAGACCTTAACAGACCTTGGTAGACCTTAACAGACCTTGGTAGACCTTAACATACTTTTGTAGAATTTAACAGACCTTAGTAGACCCTAACAGACTTTTGTAGACCTTAGCAGACCTTAGTAGACCTTAACAGACCTAAGTAGACCTTAACAGACCTTTGTAGACCTTAACATAATTTACTGGACGTCAACAGACCTTGGTAGACCTTAACAGAGCTTACTGGACCTTAACAGACCTTGGTAGACCTTAACAGACCTTAGTAGACCTTAACAGACCTTTGTAGACCTTTGTAGACCTTAACAGACCTTGGTAGACCCTAACAGAACCTACTGGACCTTAACAGACCTTGGTAGACCTTAACAGACATTAGTAGACCTTTACAGACCTTTGTAGACCTTAACAGACCTTACTGGATCCTAACAGACCTTGGTAAACCTTAACAGACCTTACTGGACTTAAACAGACCTTTGTGGACCTTAACAGAATTTACTGAACCTCAACAGACCTTGGTAGACCTTAACAGACCTTACTGGACCTTAACAGACCTTGGTAGACCTTAACAGACCTTAGTAGACCTTAACAGACCTTTGTAGATCTTAACAGACCTTTGTAGACCTTAACAGACATTACTGGACCTTAACAGACCTTGGTAGACCTTAACAGACGTTAGTAGACCTTTGTAGACCTTAACAGACCTTACTGGACCTTAACAGACCTTGGTAGACCTTCACAGACCTTACTGGACCTTAACAGACCATGGTAGACCTTAACAGACCTTACTGGACCTTAACAGACGTTGGTAGACCTTAACAGACCTTAGTAGACCTTAACAGACCTTTGTGGACCCTAACAGACCTTACAGATCCTTAACAGACCTTGGTAGACCTTAACAGACCATAGTAGACCTTTGTAGACCTTAACAGACCTTACTGGACCTTAACAGACCTTGGTAGACCTTAACAGACCTTGGTAGACCTTAACAGACCTTAGTAGACCTTAACAGACCTTTGTAGATCTTAACAGACCTTTGTAGATCTTAACAGACCTTACTGGACCTTAACAGACCTTGGTAGAACTTAACAGACTTTAGTAGACCTTAACAGACCTTAGTACACCTTAGTAGACCTTAACAGACCTTTGTAGACCCTAACAGACCTAACTGGACCTTAACAGACCTTGGTAGACCTTAACAGAACTTATTCGACCTTAACAGACCTTAGTAGACCTTAAAAGACCTTAGTAGACCTTTACTGACCTTTGTAGACCTTACTGGACGTTAACAGACCTTGGTAGAGCTTAACAGACCTTTGTAGACCTTAACAGACCTTAATGGACCTTAACAGACAGTGGTAGACCTTAACAGACCTTGAAAGATCTTAACAGACCTTGGTAGACTTTAACAGACCTTACTGGACCTTAACAGACCTTGGTAGACCTTAACAGACCTTACTGGACCTTAACAGACCTTGATAGACCTTAACAGACCTTAGTAGACCCTAACAGACCTTAGTAGACAATAACAGACCTTTGTAGACCTTAACAGACCTTACTGGACCTTAACAGACTTTGGTAGACCTTAACAGACCTTACTGGACCTTAACAGACCTTGGAAGACCTTAACAGACTTTTGTAGCACTTAACAGACCTAAGTAGACCCTAACAGACTTTTGTAGACCTTAACAGACCTTAGTAGACCTTAGTAGACCTTAACAGACCTAAGTAGACCTTATCAGACCTTTGTAGACATTAACAGACCTTACTGGACCTTAACAGACATTGGTAGACCTTAACAGACCTTAGTATACCTTAAAAGACCTTAGTAGACCTTTGTAGACCTTAACAGACCTTGGTAGACCTTAACAGAACTTACTGGACCTTAACAGACCTTGGTAGAGCTTAACAGACCTACAGTGTATCACAAAAGTGAGTACACCCCTCACATTTCTGCAAATATTTCATTATATCTTTTCATGGGACAACACTATAGACATGAAACTTGGATATAATTTAGAGTAGTCAGTGTACAGCTTGTATAGCAGTGTAGATTTACTGTCTTCTGAAAATAACTCAACACACAGCCATTAATGTCTAAATAGCTGGCAACATAAGTGAGTACACCCCACAGTGAACATGTCCAAATTGTGCCCAAATGTGTCGTTGTCCCTCCCTGGTGTCATGTGTCAAGGTCCCAGGTGTAAATGGGGAGCAGGGCTGTTAAATTTGGTGTTTTGGGTACAATTCTCTCATACTGGCCACTGGATATTCAACATGGCACCTCATGGCAAAGAACTCTCTGAGGATGTGAGAAATAGAATTGTTGCTCTCCACAAAGATGGCCTGGGCTATAAGAAGATTGCTAACACCCTGAAACTGAGCTACAGCATGTTGGCCAAGGTCATACAGCGGTTTTCCAGGACAGGTTCCACTCGGAACAGGCTTCGCCAGGGTCGACCAAAGAAGTTGAGTCCACGTGTTTGGCGTCATATCCAGAGGTTGGCTTTAAAAAATAGACACATGAGTGCTGCCAGCATTGCTGCAGAGGTTGAAGACGTGGGAGGTCAGCCTGTCAGTGCTCAGACCATACGCCGCACACTGCATCAACTCGGTCTGCATGGTCGTCATCCCAGAAGGAAGCTGACGCACAAGAAAGCCAGCAAACAGTTTGCTGAAGACAAGCAGTCCAAGAACATGGATTACTGGAATGCCCTGTGGTCTGACGAGACCAAGATAAACTTGTTTGGCTCAGATGGTATCCAGCATGTGTGGCGGCGCCCTGGTGAGAAGTACCAAGACAACTGTATCTTGCCTACAGTCAAGCATGGTGGTGGTAGCATCATGGTCTTGGGCTGCATGAGTGTTGCTGGCACTGGGGAGCTTCAGTTCATTGAGGGAAACATGAATTCCAACATGTACTGTGACATTCTGAAACAGAGCATGATCCCCTCCCTTCGAAAACTGGGCCTCATGGCAGTTTTCCAACAGGATAACGACCCCAAACACAACCTCCAAGATGACAACTGCCTTGCTGAGGAAGCTGAAGGTAAAGGTGATGGACTAAACCCAATTGAGCACCTGTGGCGCATCCTCAAGTGGAAGGTGGAGGAGTTCAAGGTGTCTAACATCCACCAGCTCCGTGATGTCATCATGGAGGAGTGGAAGAGGATTCCAGTAGCAACCTGTGCAGCTCTGGTGAATTCCATGCCCAGGAGGGTTAAGGCAGTGCTGGATAATAATGGTGGTCACACAAAATATTGACACTTTGGGCACAATTTGGACATGTTCACTGTGGGGTGTACTCACTTATGTTGCCAGCCATTTAGACATTAATGGCTGTGTGTTGAGTTATTTTCAGAAGACAGTAAATCTACACTGCTATACAAGTTGTACACTGACTACTCTAAGTTATATCCAAGTTTTATTTCTATAGTGTTGTCCCATGAAAAGATATAATAAAATATTTGCAGAAATGTGAGGGGTGTACTCACTTTTGTGATACACTGTAAGTAGACCTTAACAGACCTTTGTACACCTTAACAGACCTTTGTACACCTTAACAGACCTTAGTGGACATTAACAGACCTTGGTAGACCTTAACATACCTTACTGGACCTTAACAGACCTTGGTAGAACTTAACAGACCTTAGTAGACCTTAACAGACCTTAGTACACCTTAGTAGACCTTAACAGACCTTTGTAGACCCTAACAGACCTAACTGGACCTTAACAGACCTTGGTAGACCTTAACAGAACTTATTCGACCTTAACAGACCTTAGTAGACCTTAAAAGACCTTAGTAGACCTTTACTGACCTTTGTAGACCTTACTGGACGTTAACAGACCTTGGTAGAGCTTAACAGACCTTTGTAGACCTTAACAGACCTTAATGGACCTTAACAGACAGTGGTAGACCTTAACAGACCTTGAAAGATCTTAACAGACCTTGGTAGACTTTAACAGACCTTACTGGACCTTAACAGACCTTGGTAGACCTTAACAGACCTTACTGGACCTTAACAGACCTTGATAGACCTTAACAGACCTTAGTAGACCCTAACAGACCTTAGTAGACAATAACAGACCTTTGTAGACCTTAACAGACCTTACTGGACCTTAACAGACTTTGGTAGACCTTAACAGACCTTACTGGACCTTAACAGACCTTGGAAGACCTTAACAGACTTTTGTAGCACTTAACAGACCTAAGTAGACCCTAACAGACTTTTGTAGACCTTAACAGACCTTAGTAGACCTTAGTAGACCTTAACAGACCTAAGTAGACCTTATCAGACCTTTGTAGACATTAACAGACCTTACTGGACCTTAACAGACATTGGTAGACCTTAACAGACCTTAGTATACCTTAAAAGACCTTAGTAGACCTTTGTAGACCTTAACAGACCTTGGTAGACCTTAACAGAACTTACTGGACCTTAACAGACCTTGGTAGAGCTTAACAGACCTACAGTGTATCACAAAAGTGAGTACACCCCTCACATTTCTGCAAATATTTCATTATATCTTTTCATGGGACAACACTATAGACATGAAACTTGGATATAATTTAGAGTAGTCAGTGTACAGCTTGTATAGCAGTGTAGATTTACTGTCTTCTGAAAATAACTCAACACACAGCCATTAATGTCTAAATAGCTGGCAACATAAGTGAGTACACCCCACAGTGAACATGTCCAAATTGTGCCCAAATGTGTCGTTGTCCCTCCCTGGTGTCATGTGTCAAGGTCCCAGGTGTAAATGGGGAGCAGGGCTGTTAAATTTGGTGTTTTGGGTACAATTCTCTCATACTGGCCACTGGATATTCAACATGGCACCTCATGGCAAAGAACTCTCTGAGGATGTGAGAAATAGAATTGTTGCTCTCCACAAAGATGGCCTGGGCTATAAGAAGATTGCTAACACCCTGAAACTGAGCTACAGCATGTTGGCCAAGGTCATACAGCGGTTTTCCAGGACAGGTTCCACTCGGAACAGGCTTCGCCAGGGTCGACCAAAGAAGTTGAGTCCACGTGTTTGGCGTCATATCCAGAGGTTGGCTTTAAAAAATAGACACATGAGTGCTGCCAGCATTGCTGCAGAGGTTGAAGACGTGGGAGGTCAGCCTGTCAGTGCTCAGACCATACGCCGCACACTGCATCAACTCGGTCTGCATGGTCGTCATCCCAGAAGGAAGCTGACGCACAAGAAAGCCAGCAAACAGTTTGCTGAAGACAAGCAGTCCAAGAACATGGATTACTGGAATGCCCTGTGGTCTGACGAGACCAAGATAAACTTGTTTGGCTCAGATGGTATCCAGCATGTGTGGCGGCGCCCTGGTGAGAAGTACCAAGACAACTGTATCTTGCCTACAGTCAAGCATGGTGGTGGTAGCATCATGGTCTTGGGCTGCATGAGTGTTGCTGGCACTGGGGAGCTTCAGTTCATTGAGGGAAACATGAATTCCAACATGTACTGTGACATTCTGAAACAGAGCATGATCCCCTCCCTTCGAAAACTGGGCCTCATGGCAGTTTTCCAACAGGATAACGACCCCAAACACAACCTCCAAGATGACAACTGCCTTGCTGAGGAAGCTGAAGGTAAAGGTGATGGACTAAACCCAATTGAGCACCTGTGGCGCATCCTCAAGTGGAAGGTGGAGGAGTTCAAGGTGTCTAACATCCACCAGCTCCGTGATGTCATCATGGAGGAGTGGAAGAGGATTCCAGTAGCAACCTGTGCAGCTCTGGTGAATTCCATGCCCAGGAGGGTTAAGGCAGTGCTGGATAATAATGGTGGTCACACAAAATATTGACACTTTGGGCACAATTTGGACATGTTCACTGTGGGGTGTACTCACTTATGTTGCCAGCCATTTAGACATTAATGGCTGTGTGTTGAGTTATTTTCAGAAGACAGTAAATCTACACTGCTATACAAGTTGTACACTGACTACTCTAAGTTATATCCAAGTTTTATTTCTATAGTGTTGTCCCATGAAAAGATATAATAAAATATTTGCAGAAATGTGAGGGGTGTACTCACTTTTGTGATACACTGTAAGTAGACCTTAACAGACCTTACTGGACCTTAACAGACTTTGGTAGACCTTAACAGACCTTACTGGACCTTAACAGACCTTGGAAGACCTTAACAGACTTTTGTAGCACTTAACAGACCTAAGTAGACCCTAACAGACTTTTGTAGACCTTAACAGACCTTAGTAGACCTTAGTAGACCTTAACAGACCTAAGTAGACCTTATCAGACCTTTGTAGACATTAACAGACCTTACTGGACCTTAACAGACATTGGTAGACCTTAACAGACCTTAGTATACCTTAAAAGACCTTAGTAGACCTTTGTAGACCTTAACAGACCTTGGTAGACCTTAACAGAACTTACTGGACCTTAACAGACCTTGGTAGAGCTTAACAGACCTACAGTGTATCACAAAAGTGAGTACACCCCTCACATTTCTGCAAATATTTCATTATATCTTTTCATGGGACAACACTATAGACATGAAACTTGGATATAATTTAGAGTAGTCAGTGTACAGCTTGTATAGCAGTGTAGATTTACTGTCTTCTGAAAATAACTCAACACACAGCCATTAATGTCTAAATAGCTGGCAACATAAGTGAGTACACCCCACAGTGAACATGTCCAAATTGTGCCCAAATGTGTCGTTGTCCCTCCCTGGTGTCATGTGTCAAGGTCCCAGGTGTAAATGGGGAGCAGGGCTGTTAAATTTGGTGTTTTGGGTACAATTCTCTCATACTGGCCACTGGATATTCAACATGGCACCTCATGGCAAAGAACTCTCTGAGGATGTGAGAAATAGAATTGTTGCTCTCCACAAAGATGGCCTGGGCTATAAGAAGATTGCTAACACCCTGAAACTGAGCTACAGCATGTTGGCCAAGGTCATACAGCGGTTTTCCAGGACAGGTTCCACTCGGAACAGGCTTCGCCAGGGTCGACCAAAGAAGTTGAGTCCACGTGTTTGGCGTCATATCCAGAGGTTGGCTTTAAAAAATAGACACATGAGTGCTGCCAGCATTGCTGCAGAGGTTGAAGACGTGGGAGGTCAGCCTGTCAGTGCTCAGACCATACGCCGCACACTGCATCAACTCGGTCTGCATGGTCGTCATCCCAGAAGGAAGCTGACGCACAAGAAAGCCAGCAAACAGTTTGCTGAAGACAAGCAGTCCAAGAACATGGATTACTGGAATGCCCTGTGGTCTGACGAGACCAAGATAAACTTGTTTGGCTCAGATGGTATCCAGCATGTGTGGCGGCGCCCTGGTGAGAAGTACCAAGACAACTGTATCTTGCCTACAGTCAAGCATGGTGGTGGTAGCATCATGGTCTTGGGCTGCATGAGTGTTGCTGGCACTGGGGAGCTTCAGTTCATTGAGGGAAACATGAATTCCAACATGTACTGTGACATTCTGAAACAGAGCATGATCCCCTCCCTTCGAAAACTGGGCCTCATGGCAGTTTTCCAACAGGATAACGACCCCAAACACAACCTCCAAGATGACAACTGCCTTGCTGAGGAAGCTGAAGGTAAAGGTGATGGACTAAACCCAATTGAGCACCTGTGGCGCATCCTCAAGTGGAAGGTGGAGGAGTTCAAGGTGTCTAACATCCACCAGCTCCGTGATGTCATCATGGAGGAGTGGAAGAGGATTCCAGTAGCAACCTGTGCAGCTCTGGTGAATTCCATGCCCAGGAGGGTTAAGGCAGTGCTGGATAATAATGGTGGTCACACAAAATATTGACACTTTGGGCACAATTTGGACATGTTCACTGTGGGGTGTACTCACTTATGTTGCCAGCCATTTAGACATTAATGGCTGTGTGTTGAGTTATTTTCAGAAGACAGTAAATCTACACTGCTATACAAGTTGTACACTGACTACTCTAAGTTATATCCAAGTTTTATTTCTATAGTGTTGTCCCATGAAAAGATATAATAAAATATTTGCAGAAATGTGAGGGGTGTACTCACTTTTGTGATACACTGTAAGTAGACCTTAACAGACCTTTGTACACCTTAACAGACCTTTGTACACCTTAACAGACCTTAGTGGACATTAACAGACCTTGGTAGACCTTAACATACCTTACTGGACCTTAACAGACCTTGGTAGACCTCAACAAACCTTGGTAGACCTTAACAGACCTTGGTAGACTTTAACAGACAATACTGCACCCTAACAGACCTTGTTAAACTTAACAGATCTTTCTAGACCTTAACAGACCGTACTGGACCTTAACAGACCTTGGAAGACCTTAACATACTTTTGTAGAACTTAACAGATCTTAGTAGACCTTAACAGACCTTAGTAGACCTTAACAGACCTTTGTACACCTTAACAGACCTTTGTACACCTTAACAGACCTTAGTGGACATTAACAGACCTTGGTAGACCTTAACATACCTCAGTAGACCTTAACAGACCTTAGTAGACCTTTGTAGACCTTAACAGACCTTGGTAGACCTTAACAGAACTTACTGGACCTTAACAGACCTTGGTAGACCTTAACAGACCTTAGTAGACCTTTACAGACCTTTGTAGACCTTATCAGACCTTACTGGACCCTAACAGACCTTGGTAAACCTTAACAGACCTTACTGGACTTAAACAGACCTTTGTAGACCTTAACAGAATTTACTGGACCTCAACAGACCTTGGTAGACCTTAACAGACCTTACTGGACCTTAACAGACCTTGGTAGACCTTAACAGACCTTAGTAGACCTTAACAGACCTTAGTAGACCTTAACAGACCTTTGTAGACCTTAACAGACCTTTGTAGACCTTAACAGACATTACTGGACCTTAACAGACCTTGGTAGACCTTAACAGACGTTAGTAGACCTTTGTAGACCCTAACAGACCTTACTGGACCTTAACAGACCTTGGTAGACCTTAACAGACCTTAGTAGACCTTAGTAGACCTTAACAGACCTTAGTAGACCTTAACAGACCTTTGTAGACCCTAACAGACCTTACTGGACCTTAACAGACCTTGGTAGACCTTAACAGACCTTAGTCGACCTTAACAGACCTTTGTAGACCTTTAAAGACCTTACTGGACCTTAACAGACCTTGTTAGACCTTAACAGACCTTACTGGACCTTAACAGACGTTGGTAGACCTTAACAGACCTTAGAAGACCTTAACAGACTGTTGTAGACCCTAACAGACCTTACTGGACCTCAACAGACCTTGGTAGACCTTTGTAGACCTTAACAGACCTTACTGGACCTTAACAGACCTTGGTAGACCTTAACAGATCTTACTGGACCTTAACAGACTTTGGTAGACCGTAACAGACCTTTGTAGACCTTGACAGAGCTTAGTAGACCTTAACAGACCTTAGTAGACCTTAACAGACCTTTGTAGACCTTAACAGACCTTTGTAGACCTTTACAGACATTACTGGACCTTAACAGACTTTAGTAGACCCTATCAGACCTTAGTAGACCTTAACAGATCTTAGTAGACCTTGACAGACCTTATTAGATCTTTGTAGACCTTCACAGACCTTTGTAGACCTTAACAGACCTTACTGGACCTAAACAGACCATGGTAGACCTTACCAGACCTTAATGGACCTTAACAGACGTTGGTTGACCTTAACAGACCTTAGTAGACCTTAACAGACCTTTGTACACCCTAACAGACCTTACAGATCCTTAACAGACCTTGGTAGACCTTAACAGACAATAGTAGACCTTTGTAGACCTTAACAGACCTTACTGGACCTTAACAGACCTTGGTAGACCTTAACAGACCTTACTGGACATTAACAGACCTTGGTAGACCTTAACAGACCTTTGTAGACCTTAACAGACCTTACTGGACCTTAACAGACCTTGGTTGACCTTAACAGACCTTGGTTGACCTTAACAGACATTAGTAGATCTTAACAGACCTTACTGGACCTTAACAGACCTTGATAGACCTTAACAGACCTTAGTAGCCCTTAGTACACCTTAGTAGACCTTTGTAGACCCTAACAGACCTAACTCGACCTTAACAGACCTTGGTAGACCTTAACAGACCTTAGTCGACCTTAACAGACCTTAGTAGACCTTAGTAGACCTTAACTGACCTTTGTAGACCTTATTGGACGTTAACAGACCTTGGTAGACATTAACAGACCTTTGTAGACCTTAACAGACCTTAATGGACCTTAACAGACCTTGGAAGACCTTAACAGACCTTGGTAGACTTTAACAGACCTTACTGGACATTAACAGACCTTGGTAGACCTTAACAGACCTTACTGGACCTTAACAGACCTTGATAGACCTTAACAGACCTTAGTAGACCCCAACAGACCTTAGTAGACAATATCAGACCTTTGTAGACCTTAACAGACCTTACTGGACCTTAACAGACTTTGGTAGACCTTAACAGACCTTACTGGACCTTAACAGACCTTGGAAGACCTTAACAGACTTTTGTAGAATTTAACAGACCTTAGTAGACCCTAACAGACTTTTGTAGACCTTAACAGACCTTAGTAGACCTTAGTAGACCTTAACAGACCTAAGTACACCTTAACAGACCTTTGTAGACCTTAACAGACCTTGCTGGACCTTAACAGACATTGGTAGACCTTAACAGACATTAGAATACCTTAAAAGACCTTAGTAGACCTTTGTAGACTTTAACAGACCTTGCTAGACCTAAACAGAACTTACTGGACCTTAACAGACCTCGGTAGACCTTAACAAACCTTAGTAGACCTTAACAGACCTTTGTAGATCTTAACAGACCTTACTGGACCCTAACAGACCTTGGTAAACCTTAACAGACCTTACTGGACCCTAACAGACCTTTGTAGACCTTAACAGAATTTAATGGACCTCAACAGACCTTGGTAGACCTTAACAGACCTTACTGGACCTTAACAGACCTTGGTAGACCTTAACAGATCTTAGTAGACCTTAACAGACCTTAGTAGACCTTAAAATACCTTTGTAGACCTTAACAGACCTTAGTAGACCTTAACAGACATTACTGGACCTTAACAGACGTTGGTAGACCTTAACAGAACTTAGTAGACCTTAGTAGACCTTTTTAGACCTTAACAGACCTTACTGGACCTTAACAGACCTTGGTAGACCTTAACAGACCTTAGTAGAACTTAACAGACCTTAGTAGACCTTAACAGACGTTTGTAGACCTTAACAGACCTTGGTAGACCTTAACATACCTTAGTCGACCTTAACAGACCTTTGTAGACCTTAAAAGACCCTCCTGGACCTAAACAGACCTTGTTAGACCTTAACAGAACTTACTGGACCTTAACAGACGTTGGTAGACCTTAACAGACCTTAGTAGACCTTAACAGACTTTTGTAGACCCTAACAGACCTTACTGGACCTTAACAGACCGTGGTAAACCTTAACAGACCTTAGTAAACCTTTGTTGACCTTAACAGACCTTACTGGACCTTAACAGACCTTGGTAGGCCTTAACAGACCTTACTGGACCTTAACAGACCTTGGTAGACCGTAACAGACCTTTGTAGACCTTAACAGACCTTACTGGACCCTAACAGACCTTTTTAAACCTAACAGACCTTTGTAGACCTTAACAGACCTTACTGGACCTTAACAGACCTTGGAAGACCTTAACATACTTTTGTAGAACTTAACAGACCTTAGTAGACCCTAACAGACTTTTGTAGACCTTAGCAGACCTTAGTAGACCTTAACAGACCTAAGTAGACCTTAACAGACCTTTGTAGACCTTAACAGACCTTACTGGACATTAACAGACCTATGTAGACCTTAACATACCTTAGTAGACCTTTGTAGACCTTAACAGACCTTGGTAGACCTTAACAGACCTTGGTAGACCTTAACAGACCTTAGTTGACCTTAACAGACCTTTGTAGACCTTATCAGACCTTACTGGACCCTAACAGACCTTGGTAAACCTTAACAGACCTTACTGGACTTAAACAGACCTTTGTAGACCTTAACAGAATTTACTGGACCTCAACAGACCTTGGTAGACCTTAACAGACCTTACTGGACCTTAAAAGACCTTGGTAGACCTTAACAGACCTTAGTAGACCTTAATAGACCTTAGTAGACCTTAACAGACCTTTGTAGACCTTAACAGACCTTTGTAGAGCTTTACAGACATTACTGGACCTTAACAGACCTTGGTAGACCTTAACAGACCTCAGTAGACCTTTGTAGACCTTAACAGACCTTACTGGACCTTAACAGACCTTGGTAGACCTTAACAGACCTCAGTAGACCTTAACAGACCTTTGTAGACCCTAACAGACCTTTCTGGACCTTAACAGACCTTGGTAGACCTTAACAGACCTTAGTAGAACTTAACAGACCTTAGTAGACCTTAACAGACGTTTGTAGACCTTAACAGACCTTGGTAGACCTTAACATACCTTAGTCGACCTTAACAGACCTTTGTAGACCTTAAAAGACCCTCCTGGACCTAAACAGACCTTGTTAGACCTTAACAGAACTTACTGGACCTTAACAGACGTTGGTAGACCTTAACAGACCTTAGTAGACCTTAACAGACTTTTGTAGACCCTAACAGACCTTACTGGACCTTAACAGACCGTGGTAAACCTTAACAGACCTTAGTAAACCTTTGTTGACCTTAACAGACCTTACTGGACCTTAACAGACCTTGGTAGGCCTTAACAGACCTTACTGGACCTTAACAGACCTTGGTAGACCGTAACAGACCTTTGTAGACCTTAACAGACCTTACTGGACCCTAACAGACCTTTTTAAACCTAACAGACCTTTGTAGACCTTAACAGACCTTACTGGACCTTAACAGACCTTGGAAGACCTTAACATACTTTTGTAGAACTTAACAGACCTTAGTAGACCCTAACAGACTTTTGTAGACCTTAGCAGACCTTAGTAGACCTTAACAGACCTAAGTAGACCTTAACAGACCTTTGTAGACCTTAACAGACCTTACTGGACATTAACAGACCTATGTAGACCTTAACATACCTTAGTAGACCTTTGTAGACCTTAACAGACCTTGGTAGACCTTAACAGACCTTGGTAGACCTTAACAGACCTTAGTTGACCTTAACAGACCTTTGTAGACCTTATCAGACCTTACTGGACCCTAACAGACCTTGGTAAACCTTAACAGACCTTACTGGACTTAAACAGACCTTTGTAGACCTTAACAGAATTTACTGGACCTCAACAGACCTTGGTAGACCTTAACAGACCTTACTGGACCTTAAAAGACCTTGGTAGACCTTAACAGACCTTAGTAGACCTTAATAGACCTTAGTAGACCTTAACAGACCTTTGTAGACCTTAACAGACCTTTGTAGAGCTTTACAGACATTACTGGACCTTAACAGACCTTGGTAGACCTTAACAGACCTCAGTAGACCTTTGTAGACCTTAACAGACCTTACTGGACCTTAACAGACCTTGGTAGACCTTAACAGACCTCAGTAGACCTTAACAGACCTTTGTAGACCCTAACAGACCTTTCTGGACCTTAACAGACCTTGGTAGACCTTAACAGACCTTAGTCGACCTTAATAGACCTTTGTAGACCTTTAAAGACCTTACTGGACCTTAACAGACCTTGTTTGATCTTAACAGACCTTACTGGACCTTAACAGACGTTGGTACACCTTAACAGACCTTAGAAGACCTTAACAGACCTTACTGGACCCCAACAGACCTTGGTAACCCTTAACAGACCTTACTGGACATCAACAGACCTTGGTAGACCCTAACAGACCTTACTGGATCTTAACAGACCTTGGAAGACCTTAACAGACCTTGGTAGACCTTAAAAGACCTTACTGGACATTAACAGACCTTGGTAGACCTTAACAGACCTTTGTAGCCCTTAACAGACCTTACTGGACCTTAACAGACCTTGGTAGACCTTAACAGACCGTGGTAGACTTTAACAGACAATACTGGACCCTAACAGACCTTGTTAAACTTAACAGGCCTTTGTAGACCTTAACAGACCTTAGTGGACCTTAACAGACCTTGGTAGACATTAACAGACCTTACTGGACCTTAACAGACCTTGGTAGAACTTAACAGACCTTGGTAGACCTTGGTAGACCTTAGCAGACCCTACTGGACCCTAACAGACCTTGGTAAACCTTACCAGACCTTACTGGACCCTAACAGACCTTGTTAAACCTAACAGACCTTTGTAGACCTTAACAGACCTTACTGGACCTTAACAGACCTTGGAAGACCTTAACATACTTTTGTAGAACTTAACAGACCTTTGTAGACCCTAACAGACTTTTGTAGACCTTAGCAGACCTTAGTAGACCTTAACAGACCTAAGTAGACCTTAACAGACCTTTGTAGACCTTAACAGACCTTACTGGACATTAACAGACCTATGTAGACCTTAACATACCTTAGTAGACCTTTGTAGACCTTAACAGACCTTGGTAGACCTTAACAGACCTTTGTAGACCTTATCAGACCTTACTGGACCCTAACAGACCTTGGTAAACCTTAACAGACCTTACTGGACTTAAACAGACCTTTGTAGACCTTAACAGAATTTACTGGACCTCAACAGACCTTGGTAGACCTTAACAGACCTTACTGGACCTTAAAAGACCTTGGTAGACCTTAACAGACCTTAGTAGACCTTAATAGACCTTAGTAGACCTTAACAGACCTCAGTAGACCTTAACAGACCTTTGTAGACCCTAACAGACCTTTCTGGACCTTAACAGACCTTGGTAGACCTTAACAGACCTTAGTCGACCTTAATAGACCTTTGTAGACCTTTAAAGACCTTACTGGACCTTAACAGACCTTGTTTGATCTTAACAGACCTTACTGGACCTTAACAGACGTTGGTACACCTTAACAGACCTTAGAAGACCTTAACAGACCTTACTGGACCCCAACAGACCTTGGTAACCCTTAACAGACCTTACTGGACATCAACAGACCTTGGTAGACCCTAACAGACCTTACTGGATCTTAACAGACCTTGGAAGACCTTAACAGACCTTGGTAGACCTTAAAAGACCTTACTGGACATTAACAGACCTTGGTAGACCTTAACAGACCTTTGTAGCCCTTAACAGACCTTACTGGACCTTAACAGACCTTGGTAGACCTTAACAGACCGTGGTAGACTTTAACAGACAATACTGGACCCTAACAGACCTTGTTAAACTTAACAGGCCTTTGTAGACCTTAACAGACCTTAGTGGACCTTAACAGACCTTGGTAGACATTAACAGACCTTACTGGACCTTAACAGACCTTGGTAGAACTTAACAGACCTTGGTAGACCTTGGTAGACCTTAGCAGACCCTACTGGACCCTAACAGACCTTGGTAAACCTTACCAGACCTTACTGGACCTTAACAGACCTT